>NC_090259.1:21899933-21974933 GCF_037325665.1 Littorina saxatilis
ATGCTACCATTCTGGTCTCTCACTCTGCGGTCTTGACTTTCATCTTTATCCCTTCGACCACGGGTTGCCTTGACGACTAACGTAGGACTGAAGGTGCAAATTGTCGTGTGTTCGTGGAGTGTTTCATTCTCTTCATTCATCTATAAACGGTTGCCCCTGGAATCTACTGACACTGCATTCGAAGCAGCAGAGCAGGTGTTCGCTGCGAAGAAAGAAAGACTGAAAGTTATAAGAATTGGCAACTTTGTGGTTTACTCAGTGATGGAACTTTGCGGCAACTTCGTGGTTTACTGATAGAAGATTGCAACAACAAGTTCTTAAATTACTGATGTCACATTGCAGCAACGTCTTGGTAACTAATGAAACATTGCAACAACATTTGTTTGGAATTTCAACAGGACACAGCAAAAACTTCTTGGTTTACTTGTGAAACATTGCGAAACATTCTGGTTCACTCTTGTAACATTGATGAAACATTGCGAAACATTCTGGTTCACTGTTGTAACATTGAAACAACAACAACAACAACAACAACGACGACGTGAACCACTTCTTGGAGTTTGAATAGGACATTGCAAAACTTGCTTTAAGTGATGGAACATTGCACAAAGTGTTCGGTTAAGTGATGAAACATTGCAACAACTTCTTGGTTTACTGACAGAAAATCGCATCAAAAGATGTCTTGGCACACTTACGGTTTAAGGACGTTTTCAAGGCTGTGATTTCCCCCAACCAGCACTGACTGGCAAGTGAAGAGGTGCTAGTGTTGAAGGATGGAGGCGGATGACGGGTACTTTGATGTTCCTCCCTTGCCCCCCAGGTACCGCTTTCGGGACCTCATTTGGGGAGAGTCGGCCCCCAACGATGACAGGTGAGCAGCGTTTGAATAATGGAGGCTTTGATTTTTTTGGATTTTTGGGGGTACTTTTAGTCCTCCCCTCTCTCTATCTCCCCTGTGTGTGTGTGTGTGTGTGTGTGTGTGTGTGTGTGTGTGTGTGTGTGTGTGTGTGTCTCTTTGTCACTGTTTCTCTTTGTCTGTCTGTCTTTTCTCTCTTTCACGGCTTGAAATCCTCCTCTTGTCTGTATGTATGTATGTCTAGCTGTCTGTCTCCGTCTCTCTCTGTCTCTCTCTTTGCCCATATATCTCTCTGAACACGGATATAAAAAATACCTGAAAGTCCTAGTTGACGACGACGTTGATCATGCCTAATACAATAAATCAACAAGTCAATAAATTTGTCTGAGTCTTTGTCGCTCGCTCCGTCCCCCCCCCCCCCCCCCCACCTTCCCCCCTCTACTCTATAAGACAATTATTAATGAGAAAAAAATATTCATTTTGACGTCTTTTTCTTCTTATATCTAAAGGATTTGTGAAATGGAATTACTCTGTGCGCCTGTGGCGACATTTGCGCTACCACTACTATTGTTTGATTTTAATCGATACACCTAATGATAAAAAGGACCTCATTATTCCAATCTCGATAGCGACTGTGCTTTTTCCGGTTCAGCCGAGAGCATACCAACAGGGTAAACTAAAAGCACTCTCACAGTTCTTCGTGTCATCACAGCGTTAGGGCGTTTTTTATGGAAAAGGCGCATGAAAGGCGTAGTTTTAATTCAAATGATGATGGTGATGGTAATGATGATGATGATGATGATTTTGTGTGTGTGTGTGTGTGTGTGTGTGTGTGTGTGTAAAAGTTGTATATGTCCCTCTCTGTCTCTGTTTGTCTGTCTCTCCGTCTCTGTCTGTCTGTCTGACTATCTGTCTGTCTGTCTGTCTCTCTCTGTCTCTGTCTCCGTCTGTCTCTGTCACTCTCTCTCTCTCTCTCTCTCTCTCTCTCTCTCTCTCTCTCTCTCTCTCTCTTTCGTATTCGCTCGCTGTTTTGTATTTTGCTGTTGTATGGTGCTCGGAGCCGGCTTGAATCAGGCACATTCTGCATTTAAGTTCAGAATCTCTTTGACCTTTGGGTTTACAAGTTAAATCAATCCCCGTGACATAAACATCTATACCTGGTCAAAGGGATGGAAGGAAAACAATACATAAAACATCAGCAGTTAGCGTGCTTCAACGTCATTTGCAACAACAAAACAACCTTACTACAATCAAGCCTTGACAAAGCGGATGAACTCTCGACCGATATTTGCACACGTAGTGTTTCGTTCTTGACATAACCGTCTGTCTTCATTAATGTTTTATCCACTCCTTTTTCACGTTGCTACTCCATTGACGTCGTTACAATGTGAGTTACCTGACAAGGCCACGAGCTAGAACATAAATAATTCCAAGAAATTGATTTTTTCATGGCCGCCAGTGAATTCATACGTAAGACCATTGCTGCATCCAGGTTAAACGGATTTGGTTTGACAGGGGGAAAAAGGCAGACCTTCTTCAAAGCGAATTAGTGAAAATAATGGGCTGTTTGGCAAGTTGTAAAAGGGCGGAAGGAGGGTCTAAAGCAACAGAATGAAGGCGACTTGCCAGAGATTTCCCCCTCCCTTGCTATGTGCCTACTTGTTTTTATTATCCTCTCCGTGATAACAGCACTTTTTAAATAAACGAAGAATAATGAAGAGGCCATGGTCACATTGAGACTGTGACAAAACTGATTTGCACTCTCTTTTCGCTTAAAAAAAAAAGGCCGTTCTTGTTTTCAAACGGATTTTATTGTGAGATTTAGGCTGAGTAAACGGTCACAATTGTATTATCGTCCGGTTAAACCACCAAGTCTTATCGGTCATTTTCATAGATCAGACAGGCCGCAATGTTCATGACTTAACAGTTTAACAAAAACCTGAATCAGGCTGAAGCAGTATTTGGATTGAGCTGAAATAAGCCTCCGAAGCCTGAACGTGCTCTAACGTTTCACAAAACATTGGCATCAGCGCAAGCACAACGGGGTGTTCTTTTCTACAGGTAGAGGTGGAGGCGGCATTGGATGCAGATGTTGGAATTTCTTGTTATGTAGAGGGTGCGTTGCGGTCGACACGTAAGCCAGCGGAACATCTGACAGTTTGACATTTCTTGCCCTTGCTTGTTCTTTATGCTTGGTGCTAATGGGTACAAACAGGCGCCTGATGACTTGCTGAAAATAGCAACAACGCCAAATGTGCTTTGTCATGAGTATCAATCAATCAATCAATCAATATGAGACTTATATCGCGCGTATTCCGTGGTTACAGTTCTAAGCGCAGGGATTTATTTATTTATTTATTTCATTTTATTTTATTTTATGCGATTTGAGTAGTGACTGAGCATAGTATTGTCGTAATAGTAACAGAGCCCAGAGAGAAAGCATGCACTAGCTCTTGCTCACTGACTTTTTACTTGCCCTTTATTGATGGCCGCAGGAGCGGACATCTATTGCAATGCGTTCGGAGAGGTGACATGAGTCGTTTGTTACCGTTCTCACGAGATCAGTTGTTGAAACCAACTTTGTTATCTGTGCTGTTCCGGAAATGAGCTGCGCTTTTTTGGAATTCAAACAGTATCATGTCACTGTTGTCCCAATTGCGCTGTTTCGGAAATGAGCTGCACCTCGTCTGTCTGTTTATAGCAACACACACTGTCTGTCACGTACACTCCATGCAAGTCTCTCCGTCTCTCCCTCGCTCTGCCTTCGTGTCTGTGTGTGTATCTGTCTCTCTCTCAATCTTTTTCTCTCTCTCGAGATCTCATGCGCGCTCTCTCTCTCTCTCTCTCTCTCTCTCTCTCTCTCTCTCACTCTCTCTCTCTCTCTCTCTCTCTCTCTCTCGAGTCATTTTCTCTCATCCGGTGTTCATTTATCTGTTTCTCCGTCTCGAGTCACTCTCTGTCTATCTGTCTGTCTGTCTCTGTCTCTCTCTTTCTTTGTCTCTGTCTCTCTCTGTATGTATGTCTTTGCCTGTGTCTCCCTCTGAGCAAAGAGTGTATCCCTTGTGTGGAATTTACTTCCAATGTACTGTAAAACATGTCAAACCCTTTCGTCTTTTAAAAAAAATGTTCGAAAATATCTTTGTCAAAAATAATTCTCTCCCTACACTTTAAAATCATAACTGTTACTGCATCACATCTTAATCATCATTTTATTAATCCATGAACCACGTTATTATAGCGAGTGTTTTTGTTAGTTTTAACCTGATTACAAATTCTTAGTTAATTAGTTATTCGTTTGGCTGTTTAAAACATGTTATATAAATATATAATTGTAATGTATAATGTCATGTATGTCTAAAAGGGACAGGTTGGAAGATTAGGCATCGCCTAAAACCTTTATCCCTTTGTATTAAAGATTTGAATCTGAATCTGAATCTCTCTCTCTCTCTCTCTCTCTCTCTCTCTCTCTCTCTCTCTCTCTCTCTCTCTCTCATCCGACTCCTGGCACGCAGGTCAAAGCAGAGGTGTAGTCTTGTGTTAACTTGAGTGCACGTGTACCCAGCAGGAGGGGGGGGGGGGGGGGAGTGATTCGGGTCAGAAGTGGGGTAACTCGACCACTTGGCTTATGGTGGAGACAGTTGGAAGATCTCTGAATATAATTGAGGAGGAGTAGTCTTCCTTTTAGAAAATGTGTACTCTCCCTTGCAGATTAGAAGTTTGTGCTGTCCGGGCTGGGTAAAGGGAGAGGCCGGGGAGGGGAAGGTGGGAGGGGGGGAGGGGGGAGTGGGTAAGAGAGGGGTAAGAGAGACGAAAGAGGAAACTGGACAGGGAAAAGTCACAGCCTGAAACATTCAATAAAGCCAGAAAAAAAGAAAGTACGACATGTAGGTTTTCAATTCATATTTTTTGCAAAGTGTGTGTTCGTGGCTGCTTTCATGGGGTGCCTGTATCCTCAGGAATTTGAGGATTTCATTATCTCTCTTTTTCTGACACCGTTCATTTAACGTCATTTTTACAGGACAGTTTTTTTCCTTTCAGTTATACGTTGTAGTAGTATGACCTTATTGTTTTAGTACAAGAAGAGCTCGTTCACCAGTAGCAAAGACTCACTCAGTCCGTCAGTGTGTCTGAGTGTGTGTGATGGGGGGAGGGCCTCTCCCGTGACCGGCCACCTGCAATGATGTACGGACAGGTTTGCACTGTAGCAGTAAAACTAGTGTGATACATAAGTAATCAATTTATCCACTTGACTATATTCACAACAGGGACCTATCACTCTTCTTTGCATGTTTTTATGCCTACGTATTTTCAAATACTCTGCAACACATGTAACCCAAATACAACATGTGCCCGTACACTACCGCTTCTTTTATGAAAACATTGCTTCGGCCATGTTGATTTTAATCAACCAATTTTCTTGTTCTTGGTGCTAAGAGGTAGGCTACCACACAGGCGCATGGCTCGCTGAGAATTAGCTTTGTACGCAGCAACGTCTGAAGTTCCTTGCCATGAAAATGGATCGGGAGTAGACACATAATAAATGCATGTAACGTTCATCCCCTCCTCACCCCCCCTCCCCCCCCCAATTCTGTTCACAGAAAGAATGGTTGAATCAAGGACATCAGTTTGTTCAAGAATTCTGTTTTTGAGCCGTATGTGTTTTCTTGGCTTTTTGCTGCGCCCACACTCACCGTTGTCGTCTGGAATAAGGGGATCAAAATCGAGACGTTACATATTTAGTCTCGCACCTACCTGTCTCTCTCTATCTGTCATCATGTCCCTATATCTCTCTATATTGCTATGTCATATGTTACGTGGATTTCCATTGGTCAATTGGGCAAAACTGAGCTCAGTGCAAAAGTGATATCGACGACATTTCCGTCGATATCAGTTTTGATATCGACGACCTCTTTATTGCTTCCCCACTTCAAAAACAAAAACCCCTACATTTAAAAACAAACAAATATATATGAAAATGTAATTATCCCAGAATTTAGTTGAGCAAGTGACTAAAGACTTTTTGAAAGAAAAGACATTTTGAAATACTGAAAAGTACAAGAAAAGAGTGAACAAAAAGAAATAATAATCAGAGGGAGGGATATGGAACAGCCAAAACTGAGACAAATACTTTTGTAATTTCTTTACAGTAAATACAAAATGTCCAGAGAATTAGCAATATATCTAACATTGACTGACTGTGTGACGATATCTTCTGCTATTGGTCTGTTTCGACAGTGATATCAAAATCTCGACCTCCGGTCTCGATTTTGATATCACTGTCTCAACAGACCATAGCAGAAGATATCATCACACAGTCCGTCAATATTGGGTACTATCTCTGTCTCTCTGTTCCTGTCTCTAACTCTCTCTCCACCACCCCCACCGCCCCCTCTCTCTGGATCTTTTTTTTTCTGTCCATTTTTCTTCCTGCCCGTCCATCTCTTATAGTCTTTATCTGTTGGTCTCTCTCTTCCTGTGTCTGTTTCCAGTGGCGGTCCCCCCCCCCCTCACCTTCGCCTCCCCATCCCCCATGTTCCTCTTGCATTATACTACAATTTCGTTGTTAAACTCTTCCATAACGTCAACCTACAAACAATTACAATTAAGCGAAACCAAAAAAGTTTAAAAAGCGAAACAATGTAATGCTTGTTGAGGAATCCATTCAGCGCGGGATGGCTTTCTCTTTGATGTAAAGCAATGTGCCATTAAAATTGTATCATGAAAACAAACGCTTAATTTAGGGTTGTGTTGTAAATGGCTACAACGTTTGCGAGTTTAGAGTGATAATGGTGATCGACCGAATTGTTTCCGCCAAACGTTTGTGTGCGGTGAAGGGAGGATGTGTGTACTGCGAGTGTGTGTGTGTGTGTGTGTGTGTGTGCGGTGAAGGGAGGATGAATGCACTGCGTCTGTGTGTTGTTTGTGTGTGTGTGTGTTTTTGGTGTGTTTGTGTGTGTGTGTGTGTGTGTGTGTGTGTGTGTGTGTGTGTGTGTGTGTGTGTGTGTGTGTGTGTGTGAGGATGTGTGTACGGCGTGTGCGTGCTTGTGTGCGGGCGGGCGTGACCGTTTACCCTCCCGTTCGCTTTTGTTGTCTCCTTTTCCTTTCAGTTATTCATTGTTATTTTAATTGTCTAAATTACTGTTTTGTTTTGCAAACATCCCATTGCACTGTAGCAAAACAGCACTGTTTGAATTCTTAGCTGCCTTGTTGCAGTTGTTCTTGATAGGTTGTAGATAAACAGCTGAAAACGTGTGGACAATGTGCTCGAAAAAATGAATGAAACTTTGCTGTGGCACTTATCAGCGTGGAGAAGACAAGAGGACATCATTGATTATTCTTTCTCTCAATCATTCATGTGAAATTTCTAAAAATGAAACTTGCAGATAGCACCTTTCAAATCTAAAAAAAACACACCACTGAATAAACCTTTGGAACGAACTCAGTAAGGCGTTGTCTATCGTGATTTAAAATATGTTTTATGATCGGCACAGCCTGGTCTTTTTGATATCAAAGTCAAAATCAAAACCAAAACCAAATCAACTTTAGTATATCATTAAATACGAGACATTACAGTAATGACGCTTTACAATTGATAGGATTATGTTACATTCATTGTGTAGATGCGACAATTCCTTTAAAATCTATGAGGAATGTTCATCAAATCATCGCATTCTGCAAAGGTTGTACATGGCCTTAGTCTGTCCTTAATTATTAGTCGTTTTCCCCTTCCCATTTTGTCGTTAGTTAGTCGTTTTCCCCTCCCCATTTTGTCGTTAGTTAGTCGTTTTCCGCTCCCCATTTTGTCGTTAGTTAGTCGTTTTCCCCTCCCCATTTTGTCGTTAGTTAGTCGTTTTCCCCTCCCCATTTTGTCGTTAGTTAGTCGTTTTCCGCTCCCCATTTTGTCGTTAGTTAGTCGTTTTCCCCTCCCCATTTTGTCGTTAGTTAGTCGTTTTCCCCTCCCCATTTTGTCGTTAGTTAGTCGTTTTCCCCTCCCCATTTTGTCGTTAGTTAGTCGTTTTCCCCTCCCCATTTTGTCGCTAGTTAGTCGTTTTCCCCTCCCCGTTTTGTCATTAGTTAGTCGTTTTCCCCTCCCCATTTAGCTAGTCGTTTTCCCCTCCCCATTTTGTCGTTAGCTAGTCGTTTTCCCCTCCCCATTTTGTCGTTAGTTAGTCATTTTCCCCTCCCCATTTTGTCGTTAGCTAGTCGTTTTCCCCTCCCCATTTTGTCGTTAGTTAGTCGTTTTCCCCTCCCCATTTTGTCGTTAGTTAGTCGTTTTCCCCTCCCCATTTTGTCGTTAGTTAGTCGTTTTCCCCTCCCCATTTTGTCGTTAGTTAGTAGTTTTTCCCCTCCCCATTTTGTCGTTAGCTAGTCGTTTTCCCCTCCCCATTTTGTCGTTAGCTAGTCGTTTTCCCCTCCACATTTTGTCGTTAGTTAGTCGTTTTCCCCTCCCCATTTTGTCGTTAGTTAGTCGTTTTCCCCTCCCCATTTTGTCGTTAGTTAGTCGTTTTCCCCTCCCCAACCAAACCATTTGTATATAAAGCATAGCACTGGCGGAAAGGCATACTATTAAGACCAGACATAGAGGCAAAACCCTTCCCGTATTACGCCAAACAAAAATATACGTTGTTTTAAGGTAACGTGACCTAAAAAGATAGTGTCGGTAGGTCGGTTTAAAAAAAAAAAATGTTTAGTCGATTTTAAAGGAGGTTTCTTCCCTTAGTCCCTTAGTATGGTTCGCAAAATGTGCCAACAGTTTTGTTTTTTTGAGAAATGAAAAAAAGTGTTAGGCTCGGATTGTTTGTTATTTTTGTTTGGCCTAAGTGATTTCACTCACCATCTCAGATCCGTTGAGACCTGTCCAGGGGGTAGGACCATCCCTCCACTTGGTCACATACCAAAACACTCCACAGCCTGGGAATTGTTATGAATTTTTTTCTCAACGGACACTTTGAGCAATCTGTGAAATTATTTCACCAAACATTTCTCACTCTGCCCAGGCAGCAGTCAGGATGCTGACTTTTGGTATGTGTTCAAGCACATGGATGCTAATTCTGATCCCATCCAAAAGCCTGAAAGATCTGAGATGGTGAGCCGAACTGTTTCCAGCGTGTAGAACTGCGCCTTTAAGGGAGGGCATGGTAGACGTGAATCACTCGCACCTTTATTCCAGCGTCGCGGACGACGCTGGTATCTGCGGTCGGGAAGACTTTCCACGAATTTGCCTCAGGGCGCCGCCATGTTTTCTGTGCTCGACTGCGAGCAGACCACAGGCACATTACACCCAAAATTCTTGTAGGCATACACAGACGCAACATAGCATATACAGACAATAACACCCACAACACTTCAACTGCATATGAAAGGAATAAAAATAAATCCGCAAATCAGTCGCGCACAATACACCAGTTAGAAAAACAAGGAGTACCAAAGCGGCGTGCAGAAACTAAACTGACTCGGAGACTGAGAAGAAACATTTATCACACGATGTGGATAGCAAATATTAAAATAAAACAGATAAGTCAAGCAAAAAATAAACACAAATATCGAAAACACAATAAACAAAGGTAAAGAAAACAAAAAGAGATGCTTGCCGACAGTCAGTGTGTGTGTGCGTGGTTTGCCGTGTGCGTCAGCGGGGTGTGTGTGTGTGTGTGTGTGTGTGTGTGTGTGTGCGTGCGCGTGCATGCGTGCGTAGGCTACGTTCTTGCGTGTGTGCGTTCGAATGAGAAAGAAGAGAGAGAGAGGATTGAACAATGAGGTCACGTTCTCTGTCACATGAATACATATACACACACTGAAGGCTACTTCGGACACGAACACTTGCCAACAACTGTGGTTGGACATGCTTTTGAAATGTAATATTTTTTCGATATGATTTCTGGACATACGAATGCCGCTGTGTTGCCTACTGATGTTGCGAATGATGAAGGTTTTGAGTTGACTGACCTTGAGGAGGGATTGCATCAGGCGTTTATCGTCTCAAATTATATCCTTGCTACTTTTCAGGAGTCAACTATTGCCATTCATGGTAACTTGGATAGTCAATGTTTTTATTTGTTTGATTCCCATCAAAGAAACAGAAATGGTAACCATTCTTCAAATGGCGCTGCAGTTTTGATGTCATCAAGTTAATTCCTTTGCAGAATTGATTGATTTTCTCAAAAGCCATTATCAATGTGTTTATCAATTAACACCTGTTCATTTCTGTCCAACTGCAATGCAAACTCAATGTGGAGGAAACAAGGATTCATTACAAACAAGTCATCCCTGTACATCAACAGATTTATGTACCTCAATCAATACTGCTAGTATGAGTGACAGGAATCTAAAAGAAAAAACAACCAAACGCAAATGTACTACTACTTCTACGACTCGTTTGAATGTAAAACAGAAATGTAACACTATCTGTGACAATGACGGTTCTACGACTCGTTTGAAGGACAGTATAGATCGAACCTTAACCCACAACTACGACAATTTGTGTCAGACTTTTTTGAACAGGAAAATATGCCTCTGTTCAACAGTAACCAAAACATGGAAGATGTTTTTGAAACTTTACAGAAATGTAACACTAGCCTATCTGTGACAATGTTGCTTTTGAATTGAACCCACATTTGTTGAACAGGAGAGAATGTTCCTGTTCAACAGTGCCCAAAACACTGAATCTGACGTTTTTGAATCTTTTCTGTCATCTAACTGAATCTGACGTTTTTGAATCTTTTCTGTCATCTAACCCAATTGCTCATGACTTCATCGATCTTGAACATGCCTACTTTTCAAAGAAAGACGACAAAAGCGAAATCTGCATGTTAGCCATCTGCCTGAAATGATCAATGCACTTTTGTAAAATTGTCACAGCTGTTATGCACTTTTGTGAAATGGTCAGTGCTGTTGTGCACTTATGCAAAACTTGGTGCTGTGCTGTTAACATTTGAACAAAATGCATTTTGTTCAAATGTTTAGTGCAACTTGCTACTATATAATCGCTGTATGCGCTTTGTGGTAATAATGCACTGTTGTGAAAAGTTTGCGCTAAATGTTGGCACTATGCATCATTGTTGGAGCACCCTCCTGTAGATGCACCATGCTGAAAAATGTACTTATGAATCAAGCATTGACTGAAATAAACAATTTATATATCCAGCACAACATGCAATTCATTAACTTTTGACCCTAACCTTTAACACTTTCCAAAATAAATCTTTGGTGGACATTGCATCGACGCTGTTCATTTTGAATGAACATTTTTCTTGTTGTCTCTGTCCCCGGCCGAACAAGTCCTCTGTGCCTTAGGAACCGTTCTATTTTTTTAATGACAAAATTGACCTGCTCTGGGTGAATATGTACTGTATTATTTATGCCCTGTGGCGGTGCGTTGCTGTAGCAACATCCGCACTCATCAGTATGATTGGTCTGGCATCACCCATGCATTCAACAGTAGGGGACCAAAAATACTGGCGGTCACTGAAGCGAAACTGTTTTTTGTTTGTGAAACTTAATTTAAATATGAGTGGATGTTGCGCACATTCATTCGTACACGTGTACCAACGCCGGATGGCATGCAATCACGCTGCATACTTGAATACACACATAAAGGCACATGTGCATGTGGAAAGGTTATGGGGCAGACGCGCGCGCGCGCACACACGTACGCACGCACGCATGCACACACACGCATACACACGGACACCCACACCACACATACACACTCTCTCTCTCTCTCTCTCTCTCTCTCTGTCTCTCTCTCTTTCCGTCACTCTCTGTCTCTGTGCCAATCTCTGTCCCTCTCTCTCCGCTCTTCTCCTCAGTCTCTTCTCTCTCTTTCTGTTCCTCTATCTCTTCTGGGGCTCTCATTATGTACCTCTCTCTCTGTCTCGCTCTCTCAATCTCTCTCTCTCTCAATCTCTCTCTCTCTCTCTCTCTCTCTCTCTTTCTGTACCTCTCTCTCTCAATCTCTCAGTCTCTCTCTCTCTCAATCTCTCTCAGTCTCTCTCTCTCAGTCTCTCTCTCAGTCTCTCTCTCTTTCTCAGTCTCTCTCTCTCTCTCAATCTCTCTCTCAGTCTCTCTCTCAGTCTCTCTCTCTCTCTCAGTCTCTCTCTCTCAGTCTCTCTCTCAATCTCTCTCTCTCTCAGTCTCTCTCTCTCAGTCTCTCTCTCTCTCTCAGTCTCTCTCTCAATCTCTCACTCTCTCTCAGTCTCTCTCAGTCTCTCTCTCTCTCTCTCTCTCTCTCTCTCTCTCAACCTCTCCCCCGGTCCCCTTGAGTACGCTTGTTCACGCTTACTCGCGTATCTCTCTCCCCCCGTCCCACATTGACCTGTCTCTTGTTATTCTCCGTCGATGTCAAAAGTCTTCAGCGAAGCGGAACGATGCCAATTAATCGGTCAATAATCTCGTAGGAACTGGAATCAATGTTGCTCGACAATCGCAGTCAGTTGCTGTCGCGCCGTAATGGAGCGGATAATTCCTATGGTTATCACAAGCCTCGGTCAACGATATTCCAGCTACAGACAGCGCCGAATGTTAGGCTATATTGTCACATGGTTTAGTAGACTCGAACGCAGCTAACGCCACAGAGCGTCGAACCCGTTATTTTCACATGATTAGCTTGGTCGACTCAAACACAGCTTCACAGGGCTCCAGAACATCGACTTTGTTATTATAAGTTATTTCTAATATGCTGACTGTTAGCAAATGATAACAAGACATGTCGAGAAAAAAGATATCAAGCATGAGCCTTTTAGGCGAATGCTGATATCACGTTTGTGAGACATGTCTGTTATCATTTGCTAACAGTCAGCATATTAGAAATAACGGTTTTATTACCGTTTAATTCGACCAAAACAAATTTCGAAGCAACCCCGCGAATTAGACAGAACAGTCGCAATGGGAACTTGAGCGCTTCTACCTTATTATGCCTGTCAGTGAAAGAATTCTCGTGACCCGAGTCAGCCAATCAGAGTAACACACCTGCCGTGATGAATATTCACAGGTCAAATGCCTTTGACACACAACAATCTCACAAGATAAACCATGTTGAACATGCGTTTTTCGGTTGCTTCGCTTTTTCTCGTTGAACAGAGAGCGACAGATTTAGAACCGACTCCAGACGGATGGGAAATGACGTAAAGATACATTTGATGTAAAGCGAGTGGCGCAATTTCACTTGATTTTTTCGGCCGAACTTTGATCATTTAGATTTCAAGTGAGCGGTCGGCATTGCACACTCAGACGATGGGCGGTGCCTTGCTGTTCCGTTACGCACCCACCGACAAAACTCGCTTTTCGGTATTTGTTAGATAAGGCCAACAAAAAAAAAAGGTGTGGTTACGGTAACATAGCCAAAAAAAATAGGGTAGGTAGGTAGGCAATCACTTTTTTTTTTAACTTTTTTTTTTCTAATGTGTACAAATTAAACCTAGGTACTTGACAGGAAAATAAGTGTGCGACACGGGCGCTTTCGCTTTCATTGCGTTTTTGCACTCGGTTTTTTTGTTGTTTTTTTTTTGTTGACAAATGTAATAAAAAGTTATAGGATCGGCCCCTAAAAATAGGGTAGGTCGGGTTACCGTAACCACACCTATTTTTTTTTTAGGCCTAAAGGGAGTATTACCTGACAGCATTTGAAGTGTCATTCTTTAGAATAAATCACGCTGATATTGTTGAATTACATTTGTACTTTGTCTTGTTAATTTTTAGCGTGATAAACAAAAAGGGTCCCTGCCTGAACGTTATAACATTTAGAGGGTCACCTAGAATCCGTCCTGATTGGTCAAAAAGCCATATGGGGCACTGAATTGGTAATAATTTGTTATATTGTAACATAGTTAGTAGACTCGAACGCAGCCAACGCCACAGAGCGTCGAACCCGTTATTTTCACATGATTATCTTGGTCGACTCAAACACAGCTTCCCGTGGCCCCAGATTATCGAATTTGTTATTTTGTTACATGTTTGTCTTGGTCGTCCCAGATGAAGCTATTGTGAGAGTTTGACTTCTGTTATTGTCACTTTTTTGGTTAGCCCAAACGCAGCTCCGTTAAAGAGCTCAGAGTCTGTTATGGTCATAATTTTTATGTTTAGGTCGATCCAAACGCAGTTAAGGAGGGCTCTGCATCGTTATTCCAACATGTCTCTGTCGACCCAAACGCAACCGGGGGAAAAGCTCCGGATCTAGTCTTGTCAAGTGTCTCGGTGGACCCAAGCACAACTGTGGTAAGAGCTCTGGGTCTGATAGCGTCAGATGTCTCGGTCGATCCGCAAAACAACTGTATATAGGCAGAGCTCCGGGTCTGTTATTGTCACGTGTCTCGGTCTACCCAAACGTAACGTAACGTAACCGTGGGGAGAGGTCCCGATCTATTACTGTCGAATGTCTTGGTTGACCCAAACACAAGTTTTGGCAGATCTCCGAATCTGTTATACAAACACAGATCTGTTTATGAAGACTTTGGCTGTTATTGTAACACGACCCGACATGAACCAAAAGCGAATAAGGGGAGTGCTCTGGGTCTGGTGTTGGAAAATCGTTCGACCCAAACGCAGTGGCGAGTACAAGCAGACTATCTAAGACCGCATCGAGGCGTGGCCTGCTCGAATTAATGAAGGAGGGGACTACTACAGCATGTCCTTAATTGGGCGAAGTCGACTGCACGAAGCTCACTTCACGAAGCTCGCTGCACGAAGCTCACTGCACGAAGCTCACTTCACGAAGCTCACTGCACGAAGCTCACTGCACGAAGCTCACTGCACGAAGCTCACTGCACGAAGCTCACTGCACGAAGCTCACTGCACGAAGCTCACTTCACGAAGCTCACTGCACGAAGCTCGCTGCACGAAGCTCACTTCACGAAGCTCACTGCACGAAGCTCACTGCACGAAGCTCACTGCACGAAGCTCACTTCACGAAGCTCACTTCACGAAGCTCACTGCACGAAGCTCACTTCACGAAGCTCACTGCACGAAGCTCACTGCACGAAGCTCACTTCACGAAGCTCACTTCACGAAGCTCACTGCACGAAGCTCACTGCACGAAGCTCACTTCACGAAGCTCACTTCCCGCAGCTCACTTCACGAAGCTCACTGCACGAAGCTCACTTCACGAAGCTCACTTCACGAAGCTCGCTGCACGAAGCTCACTGCACGAAGCTCACTGCACGAAGCTCACTTCACGAAGCTCACTGCACGAAACTCACTTCACGAAGCTCGCTGCACGGAGCTTTAGCACTGAGTTTTCGGTATACATACTTCGCGAAGTCTTCGCGGTGTTGAGTTCGGGCTCAATTAAGGGCGGCATTAAGAAAGGCTCAGACACTCCGATTGGGACGACTGATATGAGAGGTTCGATTCACCAACTGTCTCGGCCGATCCAAACGCAATTATATTCACCTCCCCCGCCTTTCAAACGGAGACAGACAGTATTCTCTAGAAATCTAAACAACGAAGTGACTGTGGTAAGATGAACAAAGTTAAACAAGTCGCGTAAGGCGAAGATACAATATTTAGTCAAGTAGCTGTCGAACTCACAGAATGAAACGCAATGCCATTTTACTCGTAGCATCGTCAGGCCACCGCTCATGGCAAAGGCAGTGAAATTGACAAGAAGAGCGGGGTAGTAGTTGCGCTAAGAAGGATAGCACGCTTTTCTGTACCTCTCTTTGTTTTAACTTTCTGAGCGTGTTTTTAATCCAAACATATCATATCTATATGTTTTTGGAATCAGGAACCGACAAGGAATAAGATGAAAGTGTTTTTAAATTGATTTGGACAATTTAATGTTGATAATAATTTTTATATATTTAATTTTCAGAGCTTGTTTTTAATCCGAATATAACATATTTATATGTTTTTGGAATCAGCAAATGATGGAGAATAAGATAAACGTAAATTTGGATCGTTTTATAAATCTTTATTTTTTTTTACAATTTTCAGATTTTTAATGACCAAAGTCATTAATTAATTTTTAAGCCACCAAGCTGAAATGCAATACCGAACCCCGGGCTTCGTCGAAGATTACTTGACCAAAATTTCAACCAATTTGGTTGAAAAATGAGGGCGTGACAGTGCCGCCTCAACTTTCACGAAAAGCCGGATATGACGTCATCAAAGACATTTATCAAAAAAATGAAAAAAACGTTCGGGGATTTCATACCCAGGAACTCTCATGTCAAATTTCATAAAGATCGGTCCAGTAGTTTAGTCTGAATCGCTCTACACACACACACACACACACACACACACACACACGCACGCACGCAAACACGCACGCACATACACCACGACCCTCGTTTCGATTCCCCCTCGATGTTAAAATATTTAGTCAAAACTTGACTAAATATAAAAAACCAAGGATTACTGTACTCACCAATACAAAGACGACACAAGACGATTACGAATTTTCGCGAAAGCGAAAATTCGTAATCGTCTTGTGTCGTCTTTGTATTGGTGAGAGAAGACGTTTCATGATATTGAGGATTGCAGTTTCCCTCTCACACACAATATTCCAAAATAATAAATAGTCAAACAGGGGCCAAAAAACAGTTTGCACCAAGAGTTCAACTTTTTATCTATCCAAAACAGTAAAAAAAATTATATGAACATTCGTATTTCCAAGATGATTGGCGTTCCAAGACGCTATATCCTAAAAACCCCAAAACATGCTTTTACAACTTCAGTGCATAATAACTGCCCAAAGGTGCTGTTTAAAGCAACCATTGATAATAATTTTTAACATACTCCTTGAACACATTAATAAAAACGGTTAACTTGCAAATAAAGGGACAGTATTGATCAGAACAATGGTAAGATAAAGGACGCTACTTATATTTTGTACATTTTTTATCTTTATCGTTTCCTGTAGACCTCAGAAGTTCTAACCAGCTTAAGAAATCATTCTAAAATCGAAAAACAAACATCTATACAGTTTGTACGCAAAGTAGATTGATATTTGACACAGTCACACAGACATACGTGGGCTATGGGGCAACCCTACCCCCTAAATTTGAAAACGGGGTCAATTTCTTAACTGCATGCATTCAGCAAAACAATCCCTACAAATTTATTTTTTTCACAAATGAACTTATGACTTTAGAAAAGCATTCAAAAATGCATATATACAACGCTTTTTCTTTGGTCCCAATTCAAGGGGGTGTGCTATTCTCAGGTAACACTGTGAACGCTCAAATGAGACTTGGTCACATGTCAAAATAGTAATCCCCCCTGTTGTTCATGGTTCGTTGGTGGGATTTTTTTTTATCTGAGCCATTGGCAAGCATGAAATGTCATCAACATTAGGAAAGACATAGTATCTCCCATTGTCTTTTGCGCGCAAACACTTCACACACTTCGATCTGGCCCATAGGGGAAATGGGTTGACTTGGGGATGATCACCGCCCTGTATCTCTCCACCTTTCCATCCATGCTGACAAAGTCAGCGGTCACAAAGTCCCCAACTTGAATGTCTCACTGTGGGACAAAGAACCTGGTTTTCACGACTGGCACCACGCGGCATCCAGTGGCGTGTTGTGGGTAGACGTCCATTGATTTTGATAATAATTTTTATATTTTTAATTTTCAGACCTTGTTTTTAATCCGAATATAACATATTTATATGTTTTTGGAATCAGGAAATGATGAAGAATAAGATGAACGTACATTTAGATCGTTTTATAAAAAAATAATTTTAATTACAATTTTCAGATTTTTAATGACCAAAGTCATAAACTAATATTTACGCCACCAAGCTGAAATGCAATACCGAAGTCCGGCCTTTGTCGAAGATTGCTTGGCCAAAATTTCAATCAATTTTATTGAAAAATGAGGGTGTGACAGTAAAAAAAGCCGGATATGACGTCATGAAAGACATTTATCGAAAAACTGAAAAAAACGTCCGGGGATATCATACCCAGTAACTCTCATGTCAAATTTCATAAAGATCGGTCCAGTAGTTTACTCTCAATCGCTCTACACACACACACGCACACACACACACACACTCACACACACACACACAGACACACATACACCACGACCCTCGTCTCGATTCCCCCTCTATGTTAAACATTTAGTCAAAACTTGACTAAATGTAAAAAGAAAAAAAAATTCAAAAAAATGGGATAGCGGCGAAACGGGATTGCGCCAAAATGGGATGCGGTAGTAAAATGACGCTTGGCTTGTTAAATGTCGCCAAAATGGGACGGCGGCAAAACGGGATTGCACGTAAATGGGATATTGCGCGAATTATAAACGAAGGAGTAGGCCCTAAGTTTCTCGTACGAGATGTTTACTGGGAGTAAATATTTGGGGAGTAAAAATTTAGTTCCTTGTGAGTTCTTTTTTCGTACAAGATTTTTACTGGAAGTTTACTCCGTCCGAGTCAATTTTTCGTGGAGTAAAAATTTTGTGTTACACCGGTTCATGACCGTTGTGGTAACGAGCGCACATTGTTGTCTCTATATATTGTGTTCCTACGAATCGAAAGTACGATCGCCAAGCCAGTCTGTCATTGAAGGCAACGTTCGATATTTCCGTCTGTCAGCGTTGCCAACGTTCGACAGATTTTACTACTGTTACTCACAAACTTTCAATTTACACAATGAAATGCCAATAACATGTACACACAAGAATGGGAGACGAAGGGAAAACCTACTAGCGATTGAAATTATGCAAACGAACTCACAAATCCCTCACTTTCCGAATGCAAACGCTGCAAATCCGTATGCGTGCGTCGCTGTGCCGAACGTTGGGTTGACGAACGTTGCTGACAGACGCAACAAAACTTGATTAAAAGGCACTAAAAACGATTAAATGTTTTACTCACTGGGTATCGCATTCCTCTTTTTCTTCCTGCAGACGATATGAAGCGGTTGAAACGTCGTTTCCGATTAAAGGCTCGGTTATTTCCGTTAAAAACGAAGTTTGCCGAACGTGTGATTCAGTCTACAGACACCGGTCGGATCACAACAAAAATGTTCATTCTTTGCGATTTTGTGATACTGTTGATGATACACCTGCTTTCCAGTGAAGAACATCAATAAAATGATGTTCACAAGCAAGAATAACAGACAAAAGCACGCGATGTGTAAAATTAGGCTTTGCTTTGCAAACAAAGCACGTGTTTTTTTTACTGACAGACACTTTCGGTGGTGATTGAAAATTTTTCCAGAAACGGTTTTATGCTCCCATTTGATATTGTTTCCCTATTTTCTCTAGTCAGAGACTAACCTTGTGTATTAATTGAATTAATAACCCCATTATCATAAGTTTTGTGTGTTATTTTTGTGTCTGTTGAATCACACTTTGAGATGGGGTCATGTGACAGAAGGAAATGGTGTCTGTCAGGATTCACACGTTCGCTTCGAAAAACGCGCTCAAATAATTGCTCAAACACAAACATTTTAGCTTTTATTTATTTTTTTGTATTGCAAATACCATACTTACTCATGCCAAGCAGAAAAAATGATGAAAATCAACACAGTAAGCAAGTAATTTGAAGGCAAAGTTTACACACATCAAAGAGTCTGATTACCGTGAAACCTGCCAGTACAGTAATCCTTTGTTTTTATATTTAGTCAAGTTTTGACTAAATATTTTAACATCGAGGGGGAATCGAAACGAGGGTCGTGGTGTATGTGCGTGTGTGTGTGCGTGTGTGTGTCTGTGTGTGTGTGTGTGTGTGTAGAGCGATTCAGACTAAACTACTGGACCGATCTTTATGAAATTTGACATGAGAGTTCCTGGGTATGAAATCCCCGAACGTTTTTTTCATTTTTTTGATAAATGTCTTTGATGACGTCATATCCGGCTTTTCGTGAAAGTTGAGGCGGCACTGTCACGCCCTCATTTTTCAACCAAATTGGTTGAAATTTTGGTCAAGTACTCTTCGACGAAGCCCGGGGTTCGGTATTGCATTTCAGCTTGGTGGCTTAAAAATTAATTAATGACTTTGGTCATTAAAAATCGGAAAATTGTAAAAAAAAAAAAAATTTTATAAAACGATCCAAATTTACGTTTATCTTATTCTCCATCATTTGCTGATTCCAAAAACATATAAATATGTTATATTCGGATTAAAAACAAGCTCTGAAAATTAAATATATAAAAATTATTATCAAAATTTTTTTTTCGAAATCAATTTAAAAACACTTTCATCTTATTCCTTGTCGGTTCCTGATTCCAAAAATATATAGATATGATATGTTTGGATTAAAAACACGCTCAGAAAGTTAAAACGAAGAGAGGTACAGAAAAGCGTGCTATCCTTCTCAGCGCAACGAATACCCCGCTCTTCTTGTCAATTCCACGTGCACTGCCTTTGCCACGGGCGGTGGAGTGACGATGCTACGAGTATACGGTCTTGCTGCGTTGCGTTGCGTTCAGTTTCATTCTGTGAGTTCGACAGCTACTTGACTAAATATTGTATTTTCGCCTTACGCGACTTGTTTTAATTTAGTATTCTCTAGATTTGAACAGGAACATTTTTTTCTCCACAGTACATTCGTTCATTGAACGTTCAGGCCGCTTTGGACCCCCCGCGGGTTGGGGGGAAGAATTTACCCGATGCTCCCCAGCATGTCGTAAGAGGCGACTAACGGATTCTGTTTCTCCTTTTACCCTTGTTAAGTGTTTCTTGTATATATTATAGTCATTTTTTGTAAAGATTTTAGTCAAGCAGTATGTAAGAAATGTTAAGTCCTTTGTACTGGAAACTTGCATTCTCCCAGTAAGGTCATATATTGTACTTCGTTGCAAGCCCCTGGAGCAAATTTTTGATTAGTGCTTTTGTGAACAAGAAACAATTGACAAGTGGCTCTATCCCATCCCCTTCCCCCGTCGCGATATAACCTTCGTGGTTGAAAACGACGTTAAACACCAAATAAAGAAAGAAAGAAAGGTCGCTTTGGGCAAACCAGAATCAATGCGCCACAAGCCGGACAACAACTTTAATTTCTGCACACCTCCTACCCATCCCTCTTCTTTTTATTCCTCTTCTCCCCCTCCTTCCTTCCTCTTACTGTCTTTCTTTATAATGATTATGGAACGTTTATATTGTTATTAATAGATTTGGTTTATTTAGACGAATTGTTCAGCCGTTACCGCAATTACGTTGTACCGTCCATGCAGGAATACGACTATAAGCTTCTAGCTTGTTGCTGTTACCTGTGTATTTTGTATGCCATGATTGTAACTTTTGTCAAAATAAACTTATGTTTAAACCAAACGCAGTTATACATAGAGTGGCGAAATGGAACAGGTGCGCTGGCCATTCAGCATGACGTGAGAAACTGGCAGCACTCTTTTGTTACATTTCACAATGACGCTGTGATCCGGAATGTTTGGACGTGTGCGATACTATATGCTGCAATTTGGTATTACGCACTTCATGGATGTTTCTCCTCTGTCAGAGATCTATAGAAGATGACAGGGATCGTGTGTTTGTTTGACGTTAATAATAATTTCGCGGGAAACTGCTGGGATGTTTGGAGTTCTGTGATGCAATGGTGACACTGCCGGTATTACCATTGTAATAGCCTTGTTTTGACGGGACTAATTTGGTTTGGTTAACCAGTGCAGCGACCCTTTGATGTAGTTACGCTTGATGAATGAGAGCAGCTTGTACAAATGTCAATTCTCTGAAAGTATTCTGTCGATAAATCATTTTGTTCTTTGTGCGGAGCTGTGTGCTTTCGTGTTCTGTTAAGGATTTACGATTTTTTTATGAACCAGAACAGAAATTATTCGAATTGAGAGAGACTGCCACAATTTCCTATTTTTCTCGAAATGTTATTCCATCTGGCGTGCTCGCACCCACAAAAATGCTCGCGCACACTGGCACGAATTCACGTGCACGTTGGCGCGCACGCACGCATGAACGCGCACACTAACAACCGCCCCCTCCCCCAAACACGCACATACACTTGTACTCTCGCTCTCTCTGTCTCTCTGTCTCAGTCTCTGTCTGTCTGTCTGTCTCTCTCCCTCTCCCCCCCCCCCCCCACAGACCTTAGACCTCACCAAAGATGAACCGTCAACCAAACTACTTCTAGACTAGCAGACTATCACGCATACTTATTCCCTATGCCTCCTCCTCCCCCTCCCCCTCAACACACACACACACACTTGCCCCCGAACCTCACCGAAGATGAACCATTAACTGTAAATCGTTCCAGACATGCAGACCATCATGCAGACTCCACTTCTCAAGCCTAGCAAGTCAAAATGGTTCCACATAGATACAGTCTCTCTCCTTGGTGCCGACTTCACCAGACATAAGCTTAAAGGCAGAGTAAGCCTCCCGTAAACCATCACAGATACGGTCAGGCTTTTACACACAGTACAAACACCATTTCATTTAAACACTCACCAATTGAGAACATCCTAGGTGCCCTCCGTAAAGAGCGAACATTTTTCAAAGAATTTATTTTTGCGTGGTTTATCTTACCCCTGAGCCATCGTGAACCCGTGTGATCCAGTTTTCCCTTTTCACAATGCAGTCGTCATAGTTAGTCATTTGAATGCGACTCGACGTGAGCTTATCTACAATAGCACGGTTTTTTTATGCACGAAACAACGGCTGTGGTTCACAAGAACTCTAGCGATGGCTTTTGACTGTTGAGAGGAACGGCGATTTGCACTGATAAACCGGCCGTCGTCTGCTACGACCCTTGCGTGACCCTGCTTCCGGGCTTTTCTTTTTTTTAAACTTTCACAACTTCGAATTGTTCTGATCTTGTCTTGATGAAAAACGAATTCTTTTATGATTAAAGAATGTTTGTGTAACAAGCTGTCAATTTATTATTTAGATTTTAAAAGTTAGGTCTAGCGCAAAAACGAGGCGCCGTTGTTGTTAACGGAACAAGTCTACGAAAATAAATTCTTGGAAAATGTCTCACGCTCGACAGAAAGCAGCCAGGATGTTCCCGTTCGGTGAGCGTTCAAATGGAAGTATGCTTGTACTGTATTTAGACGCTCGGGGAGCTCTGTGATGGTTTACGGGAGGCTTACTGTGCCTTTAACTTATGCATTTTCTTCTCTGCCCGTTCGACCGAAGAGTAACCCTTAGTTCTCTATTATCCCTGTTTTGTCATCGTTTGCGTTTCCCTCATATTGATCAGTCATGCGAAGGTTGTTGGTTAGCTTCGTTGGACAACTTTCAGCGTATCTGTACAAGACTGTGTACGTGACGTCGTGCTGATTCCTTTTTTGAGAGCTCTGAGGCCGTTGGGAGTTTTCCATATATAATGTAACCTCTGTCACTCTCTATTTTGTCCAGTGTGTGTGTGTGTGTGTGTGTGTGTGTGTGTGTGTGTGTATATAGGTGGGGATTTGCCTATGTGTGTGTATGTTCGTGCGTGGGTGTGTGCGAACAAAATTTCGTATGTGTGTGTGTGTGTGTGTGTGTGTGTGTGTGTGTGTGCGCGTGCTTCAGTTGTGTTCGAACGTGTGAATGTGTTTGTGTTGATTTGCCTATGTGTGTGTGTGTGTGTGTGTGTGTGTGTGTGTGTGTGTGTATGTGCGTGCGAGCGTGTATGCGAACAAGGTTTGTGTGCATGCGTTTGTTTGTGTATGTTTGCATGTGTGTATATGTGCATATGTGCGAACAATGTTTATGTGTGCGTGTTTTCGTGCGTGCAAACAGTGAGTGCGTGTGTGTATCAGCCCGTGTGTGTGTCCGTGTATGGGCGGCGTGGGGGGGGGGGGCGTAGGTGGGCTTTTGTGTCCTCCACATATTGTCATTACAGAAGCTTTTTCATCAAACAACCAACCAATAATACATGGAACAGACACGCGGACCGGCACGGTTGGCCTAGTGGTAAGGCGTCCGCCCCGTGATCGGGAGGTCGTGGGTTCGAACCCCGGCCGGGTCATACCCAAGACTTTAAAATTGGCAATCTAGTGGCTGCTCCGCCTGGCGTCTGGCATTATGGGGTTAGTGCTAGGACTGGTTGGTCCGGTGTCAGAATAATGTGACTGGGTGAGACACGAAGCCTGTGCTGCGACTTCTGTCTTGTGTGTGGCGCACGTTATATGTCAAAGCAGCACCGCCCTGATATGGCCCTTCGTGGTCGGCTGGGCGTTAAGCAAACAAACAACAACAACAACAGACACGCGGTGAAACAATCACTTGCACGGCGAATCGCAAACCACAAATCAGCCAACGAAAAAAATATAAAAGCTAAAGTAACAAAAGAATCACAAAGACAACAAAGACAGGGTTAGACATTAATCAGATAACAGTGTTTTTTTTAATCAATTTAAGCAGATCGAGCTGTTGGCATGCACTTTACATACCTGTTGCAGTTTGAGGTGATCCTTATTTTTCTGTCTGTGTTTGTCTGTTTGTCTGTCTGTGTCTTGCTGTGACCCTGCGTGTCGTTATTCTTGCATTCATCTGAATCAGTGCCTTCTGGGGAGATGGAGAACGACGGGGGAGGCTGAAGAGGCACAGGGGAAATAGAGAGAGAGAGAGAGGGAGAGAGAGAGAGAGAGAGAGAGAGAGAGAGAGAGAGAGAGAGAGGAGCAAAGTGAAGGAGAGAGAGGACGAGGGGGAGGCTAAAGAGACATCGGGGAAATAGAGCGAGAGAGGGAGAAGGAGACAGAGAGAGAGAGAGAGAGAGAGAGAGAGAGAGAGAGAGAGAGAAAGAGAGAGAGAGAGGGAGAAGGAGAGGGGAAAGGGAGAGAGGGGAAGAGAGAGAGAGTGAAAGAGAGAGAGAGAGAGAGGAGAGAGTGAGAGAGAGAGAGAAAGAGAGAGAGAGAGAGAGAGAGCAACGTGAAGACAAAAAAGAAAACGAGGGAGAGTAACAGGGATAGCTAGAGCCGCCCTAAGGCTTGCGAGTAGGATTCTCTAGAATTGCCCTGCACAATAGGCTATTCCAAAGAGCAGACGAGGCAAGCAAAAAATCAAATTACCCGGACTCACCAATCCTAACATTCATTTTATCATTCCGAGCCAGCACGCTAACGACTGTGGATTTTTCTTTTCTTTGTAATCTGTTTAAAGGCACAGTAAGCCTCCCGTAAACCATCACAGAGCTCCCCGAGCGTCTAAATACAGTACAAGCATACTTCCATTTGAACGCTCACCGAACGGGAACATCCTGGCTGCTTTCTGTCGAGCGTGAGACATTTTCCAAGAATTTATTTTCGTGGACTTGGCCCTGAAGAACAATGGCGCCTCGTTTTTGCGCTAGACCTAACTTTTAAAATCTAAATAATAAATTGACAGCTTGTTACACAAACATTCTTTAATCATAAAAGAATTCGTTTTTCATCAAGACAAGATCAGAACAATTCAAAGTTGTGAAAGTTTAAAAAAAAGAAAAGCCCGGAAGCAGGGTCACGCAAGGGTCGTAGCAGACGACGGCCCGGTTTATCAGTGCAAATCGCCGTTCCTCTCAACAGTCAAAAGCCATCGCTAGAGTTCTTGTGAACCACAGCCGTTGTTTCGTGCATAAAAAACGTGCTATTGTAGATAAGCTCACGTCGAGTCGCATTCAAATGACTAACTATGACGACTGCATTGTGAAAAGGGGGAAAACTGGATCACACGGGTTCACGATGGCTCAGGGGTAAGATAAACCACGCAAAAATAAATTCTTTGAAAATTGTTCGCTCTTTACGGAGGGCACCTAGGATGTTCTCAATTGGTGAGTGTTTAAATGAAAGGGTGTTTGTACTGTGTGTAAAAGCCTGACCGTATCTGTGATGGTTTACGGGAGGCTTACTCTGCCTTTAAATAAGCCGTTACAAAACGCACGTTTTGTTGCCTTTGTTGCATGGCTAATTTTGATTTTATCGGGTTGGAACCTCATCTGTTTTGGTCGATAGTGTTAGCAAGGAATAAATGTCTGCTTTTTGTAGCCATACAGGGAAGCAATTATATGACGACACAGAATTGTGGACACGTATTTACATAAGTGTTTGTCTGTCTGTCCACTTAAAAGACCGCTGGGTCCAATGACAGTGCTTGTAACGTTTTGTTTTAACATACCATTCTTAAAGCTTCTTTTTGGATTCTTTGCCAAGAGTCTTCCCAGACTGCCCTGGACATAAAATATAGATGTATCTGCGAACGGCAACACTAGATACATAACACCCCAAGGGCGCCGACACTGACGAGAGTGCGAATAAGGCAAGTGCCTGTCACGAACATTTGCAAGACAAATCCGGTGGGAACTTAGTGTGGTTCTCACATATTGGCGCTGTGGGATGTGATTGGAAAAATGGGATGTGACTGTGTAGCGTCTACAGTCTCGGTTGGAAGCTTGTGAAAGAAGCACGTGCGAATGCATTCTGATCATCATCGTTCAACGGCTATCGCCACTTATCTCTCTGACCGGACGCTAAAGTCCTACGCGAATCTATCAAAACAAGAATACAGAGTTATCTCCCATATGTTGTTCACGAGCAGTGTTCGCGAGACGAAAATGATTGCAGATTGGCCGACTTCGACATTGATTTCCGTTCTGTTCCTCACAGTTATGATAAAGACATCGTTCTAAAGTCAAAACAAGTCGACATTTTGGGACTGCTGCCGGAAGGAGACCGTAATATATGGTTGCATCACTGTCAAAAAATCGTCTGCTCCAGCGAGCGCGGAAACCAAACGGTTGATTATCACGTGACACTTTTGCCATATTTAGAGTTGTTTGCACAGTAAATACAGCCGCGAAAAATAGCTCGCTTGAAACTGTCTTACATATCAATTCCTTTGTAATTTAAAAATTACACAACACCATGAAAAATCATTATCGACGAACGCGAATCTGCTTACATCCATAACACATTACGAAAATATCTAAATATGTAAAAAATCGATTTCCTCGCCAGACAAGGAAAACCAAGGCATCATGTCGGGGATAGAATGAGCCGAACTCATTTTGACCTGAGTTCAGGATGGTGCGAATGAAAATGCTGCTTTTCTCTGGTCACCCTGGTTGGGATAAAAAAAAACACACACACACACACACATGTATACACACACACACACACACACACACACACACACACACACACACACACACACACACACACATACACACACACGTCCATGCATACGCACGGATATATATACGGACGCACGCGCGCAGAACATTATGAGAGAGTATTATTAATGTAGAATATCATTGGCAGTGGTATTTTCATTGTACACGTGTACATAAACAAACACATATAATGCCACAAAGAAAGCGCGAAGACAATGGAACACGAAAAAAACAAGAAATTCCTCCGAGGTAGGAAAAACACCCCCGTTGGTCAAAGGGAAATAACCATTCTCACTGCCACCAACTGAGAAGGTTATTTCCCTTTGACCATTAATATGTCCCTCTATAAGTCCTTGTAGAATCTTAATCCACCAATAACTCCCTAACCGTGTGTTTGACTGGTCCCAATTTTTGTAAGGACCGTCTGAGGAATGTATAGAACCTGTTCACCAAGTTTGGTGACGATCGGTCCGTTCATTCTTGAGATCTATATGCGAACACAAACACACAAACACACAAACACATCGACCGAATCCTATACACACCCCTATACCGGGGGTGTAAAACCCCACAAAAAACCGAAACCGTGTGTACGCTTGAACATCAGTGTCCGAGAGAGACACAGAGTGACATAGTACAGTGAAAATAAAAACCCACTGATTAAGACCGCCCAATTAATTTTAAGACTTCCCCCTTTTTAAGACCTTGATTTGTAAGATTTTCTGTTCAGAACCCCTGTAAATCTATCTCGATTTTAAGACTCCTTCCTTGTTAAGACCTTATTTTTCTCAGATGTGCGAAGGTCTTAAAAGGGGGTTCCACTGTAGACAGACAGACAGACAGACAACAGACAGAGACAGACAAACAGACAGAGACAGACAGAGACAGACAGAGACATAGTTACTCAGAAATTGCGCTGATCGTTGCCCCACCCGCACGTTAGAATGCAGCCTTGAACGGCTGCAACAGAATGTTGCGAAACTGACCCCCCCTCCCCCTCTCTCCTCCCTTTTCCCCGAAAAGTAATCCGTTAACTCTATAAATAATTTCGGCGGTTGCGAAATAAAACCAGTATTTGAATCGATTTATCTGCTTTTGCAAAACAACCCGTAACAACTTGAAAGTTGCAGTATTGCAAGGTAACTGGCTGTGCTTAGGTTTTTTTTTTTTTTATTGAAATGTGACATGCTTTAGGTGGGAGCTTTGTTAAAATTATGTGTAGATTATGATATAGAACATGAAGTGTAGAACAAATTGACATATCGAAATGCCAGGATACGTACAAGCAATTATCATCTTGTGTACTGGACGTTTCGTTGTAATTTCTTTCTTTAGTTAAAGGCACAGTAAGCCTCCCGTAAATCATCACAGATACTGTCAGGCTTTTACACACAGTACAAACACTCTTCCATTTGAACGCTCACCAAATGGGAACATCCTAAGTGCCCTACGTAAAGAGCGAGCAATTTTCAAAGAATTAAATTTTGCGGATTGTGTCAGAGACAATCGGACCGTGTCCGTGGTGCGTTTTGGCGCTAGACCTAACTTTAACAATCTAAATAATAAAGTGACAGCTTGTTACACAAACATTCTTAAATCATAAAATAATTCTTTTTTCATCAAGACAAGATCAGTACAATTCGAAGTTTTAAAAGTTTGAAAAAAGAAAAGCCCGGAAGCAGGGTCACGCAAGGTCGTGGTTCTTGTAGCAGACGACGGTTTATGTCTATCGCCAGTTCCTCTGAACAGTCAAAATCCATCGCTAGAGTTCTTGTGAACCACAGCCGTTTGTTTCGTGCATTGTCAGAGGTACTTAATAACGTGCTATTGCAGATAAGCTCACAGCGAGTCGCATTCAAATTACTAACTGACGACAACATTGTGAAAAGGGGGAACTTGATCACACGGGTTCAGGATTTGTTTGTTTGTTTGTTTGTTTGTTTGTTTGTTTAACTCCCAGCCGAACACGAAGGGCCATATCAGGGCGGTGGGTTCAGGATGGCTCAGGGGTAAGATAAACCACGCAAAAATAAATTCTTTAAAAATTGCTCGCTCTTTACGGAGGGCACCTAGGATGTTCTCAAGCGGTGAGTTTTTAAATGAAAGGGTGTTTGTACTGTGTGTAAAAGCCTGACAATATTTGTGATGGTTTACGGGAGGCTTAATGTGCCTTTAACAAAAGATAGTGAAATACGATCTCAGTTTCAGATGATCGTATGGAAGCCTTTTCTCACCCCCCTCTCTCTTTCTCCCCCCCTCTCTCTCTCTCTCTCTCTCTCTCTCTCTCTCTCTCTCTCTCTCTCTCTCTCTCTCTCTCTCTCTCTCTCTTTGCGTCACCTTTCCCCCATTGCAAAATAAAGTCAAATCAGCCAGCAAAGTATATTTCAACAGGAAAGTGTTTGGCTGTATACTTGAAAATAATTTTTCGGCGTTTTGCCCACTGCCGACATCCCTGAGGTATTTTGAGGGGAAAAAAACTCAAGAAATGAATGCAAATACAATAAAACAACAACAACCACAAAACAAACATTTTGCGACAAAAGTGCACATTTAATGAACAATCGGACTTCCTCTTGGTACAGTGACAGTGTCCTCTCTACGCCATCACAACTGCACAGCCTCTGAAGATAATGGTATGTATATTTTGAAGTTATGCTCAGAATTTCTGCAAATTAGGTCTTACGTTGGCATGGTTCGCCCAGACCAGCTCGACCCGTCTCGGTTTACAGGTTTCGGCTAGCCATGTTTGAGTAGTCTCGATGATGACTGATTGCAGGTTTTCAGTGTCGATCTTTTAGTTTCAGGCCGGCAGATTGACTAAATGTTTTGATATGGTTTTACGCGACTTGTTTTTCTAGTAAAAGAAGACACTTTCTTTTTCTCTCGAAACCAGTGGGGTGTCTAGTGGCCGCCTGTGTATGGAAAGCCGTTTGGCTAATAACCAATACACGTGTAAGAAATAATTTATACACGTGTATAAATCATTTCTTGCACGTGTATAAAATATTTCTTACACGTGTATAACTCATTTCTTACACGTGTATGAACTATTTCTTTCACGTGTATATATTATTTCTTACACGTGTGTTTAAATCATTTCTTCCACGTGTATTGGTTATGAGCCAAACAGCTTTCCATATCTGCGTGTGCATCACTCTTGCGCAAAAATAAGCTTGCCCAAGAGTGCACTGGACTTGTTATTACATTAGCTCCCTTTTAAGATGCTTATCGGGATCAGGTCGTTTATTCTTGTTCGGCCTTTCTTCGGACATGCTTTTTACATTTAGTCAAGTTTTGACTAAATGATTTAACGTAGAGGGGGGAATCGAGACGAGGGTCGTGGTGTATGTGCGTGCGTGTGTGTGTGTGTGTCTGTCTGTCTGTGTGTGTGTGTAGAGCGATTCAGACTAAACTACTGGACCGATCTTTATGAAATTTGACATGAGAGTTCCTGGGTATGAAATCCCCATACGTTTTTTTCTTTTTTTTGATAAATGTATTTGATGACGTCATATCCGGCTTTTCGTAAAAGTTGAGGCGGCACTGTCACGATCTCATTTTTCAACCAAATTGGTTGAAATTTTGGTCAAGTAATCTTCGACGAAGCCCGGACTTCGGTATTGCATTTCAGCTTGGTGGCTTAAAAATTAATTAATGACTTTGGTCATTAAAAATCTAAAAATTGTAAAAAAAAAAATTGTTTTATATAAAACGATCCAAATTTACGTTCATCTTATTCTCCATCATTTTCTGATTCCAAAAACATATCAATATGTTATATTTGGATTAAAAACAAGCTCTGAAAATTAAACAAATAAAAATTATTTTCAAAATTAAATTGTCGAAATCAATTTAAAAACACGTTCATCTTATTCCTTGTCGGTTCCTGATTCCAAAAACATATAGATATGATATGTTTGGATTAAAAACACGCTCAGAAAGTTAAAACGAAGAGAGGTACAGAAAAGCGTGCTATGCTTCTCAGCGCAACTACTAAACCGCTCTTCTTGTCAATTTCACTGCCTTTAAATTTGCCATGAGCATGAGCGGTGGACTGACGATGCTACGAGTATACGGTCTTGCTGCGTTGCATTGCGTTCAGTTTCATTCTGTGAGTTCGACAGCTACTTGACTAAATGTTGTATTTTCGCCTTACGCGACTTGTTTTCCTTCCCAGTATATCGATCTTTCTCTGAGGAGGCTTCAGAATGGGATGGCACGCGGTTTCAGTCTTTTTTGCAAAAATGTTAAATTCACTTCCACAAGATATTGTTCTTGTTATTTTTACATTTAGTCAAGTTTTGACTAAATGTTTTAACATAGAGGGGGAATCGAGACGAGGGTCGTGGTGTATGTATGTGTGTGTGTGTGTTTGTTTGTGTCTGTGTGTGTTTGTTTGTGTCTGTGTGTGTGTCTGTGCGTGTGTGTGTGTGCGTGTGTGTGTGTAGAGCGATTCAGAGTAAACTACTGGACCGATCTTTATGAAATTTTACATGAGAGTTCCTGGGTATGATATCCCCAGACATTTTTTTTTCATTTTTTCGATAAATGTCTTTTATGACGTCATATCCGGCTTTTTGTAAAAGTTGAGGCGGCACTGTCACACCCTCAATTTTCAATCAAATTGATTGAAATTTTGGCCAAGCAATCTTCGACGAAGGCCGGACTTCGGTATTGCATTTCAGCATGGAGGCTTACAAATTAATTAATGACTTTGGTCATTAAAAATCTGAAAATTGTAATTAACATTATTTTTTTATAAAACGATCCAAAATTACTTTTATTTTATTCTTCATCATGTTCTGATTCCAAAAACATATAAGTATGTTATATTCGGATTAAAAACAAGCTCTGAAAATTAAAAATATAAAAATTATGATTAAAATTAAATTTCCGAAATCGTTTTTATTATGATTAAAATTAAATTTCCGAAATCGTTTTAAAAACTATTTCATCTTCCTGATTCCAAAAACATATAGATACGATATGTTTGGATTAAAAATACGCTCAGAAAGTTAAAACAAAGAGAGGTACAGTAAAGCGTGCTATGATGCACAGCGCAACCGCTACGGCGCCAAACAGGCTCGTCACTTTCACTGCCTTTTGCACTAGCGGCGGACTACGTTCAGTTTCATTCTGTGAGTTCCACAGCTTGACTAAATGTAGTAATTTCGCCTTACGCGACTTGTTCTTTCATGTCAAAACCTCAGTTCGAGAATAAATTCTGACTCTGAGAAGAGTTTAAAAACAGATGATATACTGTTGTTGTTGTTTTTTGTAGGTGGATGGGGAAGGTTTTCTTTTATACAAATATGAACTTTGGTATTTAAAGGGTGTCTTTCAGGTATATAATATACATTCAACATGTTACGAATAGAAAACAACAACAAGGAAGATTAGAGTATTTTGTTTGTTTGCTTAACGCCCAGCCGACCACGAAGAGCCATATCAGGGCGGTGCTGCTTTGACATATAACGTGCGCCACACACAAGACAGAAGTCGCAGCACAGGCTTTATGTCTCACCCAGTCACATTATTCTGACACCGGACCAAACAGTAGATTAGAGTATGGAACCTTTTATTATAGACAAAACGAATCAATAACGAGTACTTTTTAGTGGACAGCCATACATATGGTAATAAGACAAATGGGAGATCTCAGATGAAAATGTTATTAAAATAAGGATTTTAAAGATGCTCATCAGCCTGAGGTCATTTCGTGTTGTCCAGCCTTTCTTCAAGCATGCTCTTAATCTTTCTCTCTCCAGAATAATTATCGATCACTTGATAATGGTTCAGAAACGAATCACGTGGTGCATTGTTTTCGACGCAAAGAATAAATACACAAATAAACTTTGTCTTTCAAAAGCAAGTTTCAGAAGTTTCAGATGCGCCTGGGCATTAAAAAAGAAGGGGAAAAAGAACAAAGACTCAAAGAAGAGGTCTTCTTTTAATGCTATTTTTGTGAAGCACGCCGCAGTAAAAACATTGTTTTTGTTTTTTTAACTCAACACAATGGTCTTTTAAACCGTACTTTTCCAATAGCCGGAGTAAGACTGTTGCTAGGCGGAACAATATACTGTTCTTTGCATCTTCTACAAACCTGTCCCCTGGGCCCTGCTTCGTCTAACCAAAAATCTGCGCCCTTCCGTAGGGGGACGGTTTAAGAAGAGGAAAGGTCTTTGGTCTAACTCCAGCATGCTTCCGTTGCCACTCCACCCCTGCCCCCTTCGATTCTCTGTAATCACTCTCACTCATCTCCCCTCCACCTCATGTACCCACCCCACCCAGGCGAGCTAAAGAAAGGGGAAAACAAGTCGCGTACAGCAATATTCAAACATTTAGTCTAGCTATCTGTCGGCCTGAAATGATCAAACTGAACCCACTGAATTTTTTTTATCACCGAGGCTATAAATAGTAAGTCAACGTTTGGCCGAATACTTCGACCGAGAATGCGAGGAATGGTCTCGGTAAAAGAAGCCAACGGAGAATCCAATTTGCATTAAACGGATTTTCTTTATTTTTGAACATACTTTCAGCGCACACATACCATATCTATATATTTTTGGATTCATGACATTATCAAGAATACCCTGAAGTCGCGTTTGTGGTAATTATTGCAATTTAAAATTGATGTTGAATTTTAATAGCAAATTCCCAATAAGCATGCCAGCACCGGGCCATTTCTGGCTTTTTGATGGCAATGCCAGTTGCCAGAACTACTGACATCAATGGCACATTGATGGCCCAATGCTGGCATATTACCCGTATACACATTGGCAAATTGATGGGCCATCAATGGCAAGCCAGAAATGTGCCAGCAAAAAGCCATCATTATTTGCTGGCTTATTGATGGCTTGCCATCAAAAAAACAGAATTTTGCCAGCAAAAAGCCATCATTATTTGCTGGCTTACTGATTGCTTGCCATAAAAAAAAACAGAATTTTGCCAGCATTTTGCCAGAATTTTGCCGGCTTGTAGGTCCATATAAAACCCCGCATTTCCCCATATATTTTCCGTTATTGGCCCTTTACCTGCTGAAATTACCGGGCCAGTTTTGGCCCGGCAAAATGCCATATTCTTGCCATTAGCATTGCCAGCAAAATGCCAATAAGTTACAGTAAATATACCAATACCACCGATTCTGGTAGAATGACGACTCTATTCATGTACTCTACCTGCACAGTCTTGTTAGCCCATAGGTGGTTGTTGAAAGTCTATAAATATGCTTTGTTTTGTCAGTTTTACTGTGAATGTAATAATAATGACAAAATACAGCACACCTATGGACATTTCAACCCATGCTGACGGCAAGACGTGCGCAAATAAAGCAAAGGTCAATGCCGTCAAGCTGTACATTAGCAATACATATATATGCATACCTGTCAAATAGATCAGTACAATGCAAAAGAAATGCTGATCACATTTGTCGTGTAATTTATCTGGCAAGTAAAGGCAGTGGTATTGACAGAATATCGTCATCAAACGCAGTTATACCGGGCACAAAATCAAAGTTTGAGCTCAAACGTTGCCCAGACCAGGTCGAACTATGTTTGACCAAAATACCAATGAACATGATAAACAAATAGGCTCGCCACAGTATCGCCTCACATTTTGAGAGTCCGATATGAGGTCACCAAACGTTTTTATCCACAAAATTAAAACGATCAGGGGATAGTATCTGGAAGTATTGACGTGTACATTTTCATAAACAATTGTCCAGTAGACAGAGGGAAAAGACATGGAAACAAACTCACATACACACACATACACACGCACACATACACACACCACACACACGCCGAGAGAGAGAGAGAGAGAGAGAGAGAGAGAGAGAGAGAGAGAGAGAGAGAGAGAGAGAGAGAGAGAGAGAGAGAGAGAGAGAGAGAGAGAGAGAGAGAGAGAGAGAGAGAGAGAGAGAGAGAGAGAGAGAGAGAGAGAGAGTCTGTCACTGGAAGTCGGTGCTTCGTGTAGTGGGAAAAAGGCAAAGCGTGTAGCAGACAGGGGATGAGAGATGGGAGACTACCTGTTGGTGACAGTTGTCTGTGTGGTCAGCACACGTCGCTTCCTCTGGTCCTTGGTCATGGACACACACACACACACATACACACACACACACACACACACACACACAAACGCACGCAGAGAGAAGAGAGAGAGAGAGAGAGAGAGAGAGAGAGAGAGAGAGAGAGAGAGAGAGAGAGAGAGAGAGAGAGATTCTGTTACTGGAAGTCTTTACAGTACATCGACTTTTGTCAGCGAGAGAGAGAGAGAGAGAGAGAGAGAGAGAGAGAGAGAGAGAGAGAGAGAGAGAGAGAGAGAGAGAGAGAGAGAGAGAGAGAGAGAGAGAGAGAGAGAGAGAGAGAGAGAACTTTATTACTCAAGGATTGAGATTTTAGGCTGGCGCCCATAGTCTTACAATCTGTCCCTGCTAAACTAAGACATAAAGATAGAGACAATAAAAGGACAATCGTCAACGGCAATCATACAGTATTACAAACTACAACATTACCTATACGAATATCAAATGAATAATAGAACATTAAAAAGTACATGTCAATATAATACAAAGGAAAGCACGGCAAGGGCGAAAACAAAGCTGACCTGTATTTTTAATGAAACTTGTTCAAAGGCCTTGACACGGAAGCATATTGCTTTGGTTTCTGTTGGACATTATGAAGAAATAATTAACTTGAGTAGCTTTAGGAACGTAGGAAATGCAACCCAAATTAACTTTTGGCGAACTTCTGTAATCCAAAAATAGAAAGACTGCTAATTGTTTTATTCTTAACTTATAAAGTTCTTTATTTAACTTTTTTTGGGCGAAACTTGTTTTATTTTTACCTGGTACCGCATGTTTCAAAGTGTGTAAATTCCGAGATATTTTCGGAAGTTAATGTATCGTGATTCCGCCCCGAATGAACAAAAGCAGACAAGAAATGCTGTGTCACTGTCAGATTTGTGTCTGTGAAGCAGCCGCCGTGGTCCTCCTGTACCCGTTCTGTCACAATTGTCTGCAAAACCAGGACAGATTTGTCTGTGGCAATCCGTTGCACGATGTGGCAATCCATTGCAAGAAGTCGCAGAGGGTGATATATCCGGCATATCCCCCGCCACGCCCAAAATCAACGGCTGCAATCCTGTATTTGTTCGACTTATCAGACACACAGACATACATAGGCGAGTGCATTTAACAAAAAACCTAGTGGAAATGAGCCGAAATTCTTGTTTGTTTAGATAGCTTGGTATACCGATATCAATATGATTGTATGTAAATCACAGCAGAGCGAATGCTCCTTGAACAAATTCGCCAGAGAAGGTCCTAGCCATGGTCCTGAGGTAGTACACTTTTAACATGGTGGTAATGCTCGCTAAAAAGGTCGAGAAAACGTTGACAGGAATCATCTGGCAGCGCCTCCGCGAGCTGTCGCTTGGGAATCCCGTTCTGGGTTTTCATTTTCCCTTGAGAGAGAAAGAGAGAGAGAGAGAGAGAGAGAGAGAGAGAGAGAGAGAGAGAGAGAGAGAGAGTGTGTGTGTGTGTGTGTGTGTGTGTGTGTGTGTGTGTGTGTGTGTGTGTGCGTGTGAATGTGCGTGCGTGTGAATGTGCGTGCGTGCGTCAGAGAGTTTATTGGAAAGGCCAACGGCACATAACCAAATAAGATGTGAAAAATTGAGGAAATACCAAGAAAAGAAGAGAACAACAAGAAAACAAAGAGACAAACAAACAAACACAACCAATCAAACAAACAGGCACACAAACAAGGTGTTTCTCAAAAACAAGAGAGAGAGAGAGAGAGAGAGAGAGAGAGAGAGAGAGAGAGAGAGAGAGAGAGAGAGAGAGAGAGAGAGAATGACGTCATAATAAACTTTCAGGGATATTCGAAACAGTCTGGTTGTCATAGTGAAATCTTCCCCCCCCCAAGACTCGTCAGTAGACAGGAATGAACCACCCGTGTAAGTCGCCATCGCAGAGCCGTTTCAGCAACATCCAGCTGAGACTGATGACTAGCTGGGTGATAATGACCTAACGATGGTCCACGGTGAATCCGCAATTAGTTTGACTCTCCAGCTGTCTGATAATGCGAACATCGCTTTGTCTTCTGACCTGGGCTGATCATTGCAGTCACCAGTCGACAGAGGAAAGTTCCAAGATCAACTACGATCAGTGCTTCACGAAGTCTGGGCTCTGAGAGATGTTACGAGTTTCTATCTCAGTTGACAGTAATTATCACTCGGTTCGCACATTTGTTGTCTTCGGATATATGCTTCGCGACTCGACATTCGAGAGAACTGTGTAATTAGTTGTACACGCACAAAACGGACCGAGTGGTAACGCACTTGCGCTCGGAATCGAGAGGTTGCGTGTTCAGGCCTGGGTCAGGCCGCAATTTTCTCCCCCCTTTCCTAACCTAGGTGGTGGGTTCAAGTGCTAGTCTTTCGGATGAGACGAAAAACCGAGGTCCCTTCGTGTACACTACATTGGGGTGTGCACGTTAAAGATCCCACGATTGACAAAAGGGTCTTTCCTGGCAAAATTGAAAAGGCATAGCTAAAAATGTCCACCAAAATTTATACCCGTGTGACTTGGAATAAAGGCCGTGAAAGGTGAATGCTCGCCCTAATAGGCTTGAGGTTTGCTGGCCGATGTGAATGCGTGATATATTGTGTAAAAAATTCCATCTCACACGGCAGAAATTAATATGTAAATCGCCGTGAGCTCTTGTGAGAAACGGCGATTAATAAATGTCCATTATTATTATTATTATTACAAAAACTGACGCGGAAATTACCATGTCGGCTAAGGGATGGAAATAGTGATCCATCGCATTGATGTGGACATTGTGTAACGTTATTCGGTTTCGAAATTGTTTCCCATTCCCCCCAATCTCCCCATCGCAATGAACTTCTAAGTTTGGGCGAATAAACTTTCTGACTTCTGGAAGAGGGGCAATTCATGCCAGTGCTATATTGATTAGACGAGATGAATGGGAAGTGTGTGTTGGTCTGAGGTACGATAATGAAGATAAGTCCTTTGTTATGGTGGTATCATTATTGTAATTATTGTCGGTGATTGGACTGGCTGTGCTGCGTGTTTGGCAGCACACGCACGTACGCACGGAATGCATGGACACACATGGACGCTCCAACGCACACACGAACGGACACACATGCACACTCATACGCACACATGCACAAACAAACATACACACACACACACATCCAGCGTCCTATCACACGCTGCAGTCATGTACTCCCTCCCTACTCTTACCCTGTCCACCTGCCCCTTCACCACCCCCATTCACATTTTCACCTCATCTAAATGGTGTATCGTAAAGTTCTAAAGTACAGTTAGAAATACACTTAGCTTTCTCGTTTTGCTTACCTGCCTGTCTGCCTGTTAGTGATTTCCTTAACCATTCCTCTCTGCGCCAAACCCCTTTCCAGGTATGCGGTCCCATTGTTTGTGTGCAATAGACGAACTTCATAAATAACAAGAAATTCCTCCGAGGTAGGAAAAACACCCCCGTTGGTCAAAGGGAAATAACCATTCTCACTGCCACCAACTGAGAAGGTTATTTCCCTTTGACCATTAATATGTCCCTCTATAAGTCCTTGTAGAATCTTAATCCACCAATAACTCCCTAACCGTGTGTTTGACTGGTCCCAATTTTTGTAAGGACCGTCTCAGGAATGTATAGAACCTGTTCACCAAGTTTGGTGACGATCGGTCCGTTCATTCTTGAGATCTATATGCGAACACAAACACACAAACACACAAACAAACAAACAAACAAACACATCGACCGAATCCTATACACACCCCTATACCGGGGGTGTAATAAACTCTGTTGGGTTTGTATGGGTAGTGAAAGGGTCAGTATTCTTGCTTTTCAGACACACCCCTCGCAAGTTTGCCTCAATAAAAGCAAGAGTTTTTCATTGAAACCCGACAGAGTGAATTACGAACATCATCTAAACTATGCAACACAATATTGCGGCAAATTTCGTTTCCCGATAAAACATTCATTCAAACCAAACAAGACGACAAATCCAACCGTATGCTATGAGAACCAAGCTCATCGCCAAAGTAATTGATATTCACTTCTTCCTGAAGCTGACAACGCCGCATTAATTACTGTTGCAGATTAGCTAGGGTCAAGGTGTCTGACCTTAATTATCAACGTCAGGACACACACACTCCTATCAGAACATTTCTCTGGCTGGCTAATGTGGCATGATAAACAGCCAATATTTACTTGACAAGGCATCAGTTAATCAGAGGTATAAAAAGACAATTACAGAAAGAGGCAGAAAGATAAATACAGTTATCGAGGTAGAGAAAAACGAAATGACCGACAGACAGAAACGGAAAACGATTTCTAAATAACCCACCACGGTCACGCATTATACACTGCATGAAAACGACAAAAAGAGCCTGACAGATGGTGAACGTACGCCATGCTTCCCTATCGAACCGTCGTCCCATCCGTCCCCACCCCTATCCTCCCCCCCTCTCATCACCAACCCCACCCTCCTCCCCCTGCCAGTGTTAGTGTGACAGGTACGGTACGGAAAACCCGACACAACGCGTGGATTTGGATGCGGAGAGCATGCGAGCACAGCGGCCACTCTTAGACAAACGAGAGACAGGTCTCGGACCTAGCTGGAGATAAGAGATGGGCTGATTTTTTTGCGTCTCGGATTCAGCGATGTCACAGTTGTGGAGTTTTAGTAGACCACACGGTCACCTCAGTGGAGTTTCAGTAGAGTAGTGTACATGTGTGTGTGTGTGTGTGTGAATACCGGATACTTTTTTCGAACTAATTGCCGTTTTGAGTTCAGCGACGACACTGTCACGGCAGTGGAGTTTTTGTGCATGTAAACATGTTCTCGCATTAGTCTCGGATGCAGCGACGACACAGTACCGCTTCGTCGATAAAGTCACAATAGTAGTGGAGTGTCAGTAGTACGTGCACGTGTGTGAGAGGATAAGAAATGGACTGATCGAGACTCTTTCTCCAATTAGTCTCGGATTCAGCGACGACACTTCTGCTTCGTCGACGCAGCACAACCAGAGAGCTGAATGGTTGACACAAGTGTATGTGTATTCAGTGGTGACTCTTAAGCTTGCTTCAAAGCTCTCGCGATGTTTTGCCAGTGTATGTGTATGACTTGAAACTCTCGCGATGGTGTAATTATCTTTCATTGAAACGTGTGCTGTGTTGTATTGCAGAGTTGATTAGTGACGATGTGATGTGAGATATAACTACGATTCAGTATTGGAGAGAGTGTTATATTAAACCACGTGGTGTCACAAGAGAGTTGGAAAAGGGATAGTGGTCATATTGATTTTTTTTTTTAAACAACGAACCTATGTGTGCGAGTGTTTTTGCAACGAATCGACGTGTGTTTATTGGAAGAAGAAAATATGTGATGATACTGGAGTATAATCATCGGACTGGACACTAATATCGATTTGCGTGCGGTGTGTTTGTGACGAATATACAGGTATTTATTCAAGGAAACACTCGTCTATGTGAGCGGTCATTTCGGATTGTTTTAATTGGCTTATACACTTTTAATTGGTTTCTTTTGGGGAAATGCTTTATTTTGATAATGGGTAAATATAAAGAACAATGCATTCTGGATGCCATCATCAGTTTGTAGTCAAGGAAACGCTCACCACTGTGAGCTGTCTTATTGGATAGTCGTTTACGCTACTTTTGTAATAAGCTTCTGAAGATGACACACGTTTTTATAAAGTTGATATTATGGAACAGCGTTTTTTAAGGCCGTAGTCATGTTTCTGCGCCAGGACTGAATTGCGGTTTTAATGACTCACGAGCAACAACAACAAAACAAAAACAAACCTTACCGTGTATATTAAACTAAGGAGTTTAAAGGCACTTTCCTTTTCGTCTGAATCATCCAAATGACCATCACAGGTCTGTCCAAGCTCTTATATGGGGCGAGAGCACACCTTATACCAGGACACATACCAAAAATCAACTTTGTGGAGTGGATTTGGATTTGTTTGTTTTTTCTTTTGAATTAATGTCGCGGATAATATTAACAAGGGTGTCACTTATAAAACTCAATCGTCATGACATTCCCTCTCTCCGTAGAAAGCATCTAGACCGTAACTGTCTGGTATGTGTTGAAGTGACAGTTAAAGGTCCGTGTCTACATTTTTATACCGAAATCGCCATTTGACCATTAAAATGCAGAGTCTATTATCTACAAATATCAACAATACACCCACTTTCGATCAGGAAAGACGAAGCCAGTGTAGCCGTTTGAAAATTCATTGTAGTATTCCAGCGTAGGACTCATAGTAGGATATCCTTATTTGGAAAATGCCAAGCGCAAAACTCCTCTCAAATCCCGTGCATTTCGTGCGTTTAAAAAAAAGCGTGGACAGCGCTCCAGTGTCAAACTGTTGCTGCACTTGTTTGGGCGTGGCTATAAGCATAGTGACAGGAATTTGATTGGTCAGTATTTTTAGGCAAAGCACGTGTTCTCAGCAAAAAGAAAACAAAATATTGGAAGCGTGAGTCACGCTACCCAAAAATAAAATCTTTTTTTTACATATATTTTTTTTCTATAACTTTTTTCCCCATGGTTCATTCATCATCTGACATAACTTTTTAGCGAAATCTAACCATAAGATTATTGAAAAAAAGCAAAAATGTAGACGACCACCTTTAAGGGCAGAATATACCTGCGCAGTTTCAGCGGCACAGACGACGCACTGCATATTATTCTAGGGCGCTCACGAGTACTTGGCCTGTTTTCCTTTCACGCAACGTGTAGCGGGCTGGGATAATCTGCAGTGCGTCGTCTGTCCTGCTGAAGTTACATAGGTGAGCGTGTACCTCACGTGAAAGCCTTGACACATCTGTTGCTTGGTGGTGGTTGTTTCTTGTCTTGAGAACCCAGAAGGGGTCACCCCGGACTGATTGAGCATCAATGTTATTCTGGGCTACCTCTTAAACAACTTTTCATTTTAAAGGTGTACTGCAGTCAAAGGAGGATTTAAAAACTCAGATTCTGTTATAATCGGTATTTTTTAATCTTGTTTATTTATTTATTTATTAAGGAGATTTCTATAGCGCATAACTAAATGCACTATGCGCTTACAGATCTTAATCTCTGTCAAAAGAGTCAAACATCTTAATATCGGTCAAAACAGTCAAAACAATCTGTCTGTATTTCTAGCGGTTGGCTTTGTCAGTAGCCCCGCGAGCACACTCCATTTCGTGAAAACGTTCTTCTCACCATCTCAGATTTCCTCCGAAAACGGGGTATGGGTGCCTAAATGGCACGGTCATACACGTAAAATTCCACTCGTGCAAAAAACACGAGTGTACGTGGGAGTTTCAGTCCACGAACGCAGAAGAAGAAGAAGACCATCTCAGATCTGGCCAGAGTTTTACATGGGATAAGAAAACCGCTTCACTAGGACACATATTTTTGTTTGTTTGTTTGTTTGCGTAACGCCCAGCCGACCACGAAGGGCCATATCAGGGCGGTGCTGCTTTAACATATAACGTGCGCCACACACAAGACAGAAGTCGCAGCACAGGCTTCATGTCTCACCCAGTCACATTATTCTGACACCGGACCAACCAGTCCTAGCACTAACCCCATAATACCAGACGCCAGGCGGTGCAGCCACTAGATTGCCAATTTGAAAGTCTTAGGTATGACCCGGCCGGGGTTCGAACCCACGACCTCCCGATCACGGGGCGGACGCCTTACCACTATAGGCCAACCGTGCCGGTACTTGGACACATACCAAAACTCAACATTCTGACTGCTACCTGTGCAGAGTTATTTTTTTTCATGAAATAATTTCACAGAATGCCACTAGTGTCTGTTAAAAATTATTTCTCAAAACAAATGTTAATTTGCAGAAAAAGCACCCAGGATGTTGATTGTGTGTGTGTCCAGGTGGAGGGATGGCCTAACACCCTGTAACGGCCTGGTAAGATTGGAGATGGTGAGTCGGATCGTTTGTGTGGGAAGGCCTCTGCCTCTAAGTTCATTCACCTTGTTAAAAAAAATGTTCTCACCCCACACACACACACACACATACTCAAGTACACGCATTAGGTTAAAATCCGTGAAATGAATTCAGCAACAAAAAGTTATAGGCGTGCTCTCAGGGACATACAGAAAAATGTCCTCCCCGAATTACCACGAGGGAAACCCCACAGGACTTCATGGAACTCCCTTATCTTACCTTACCCAGATAACGTCTGGCAGTATTCTACTTGGTACATGCACTTTTAAGGGACAACCTTTCTCGTCAATAAACGGTTCGATTCACAGTCTCAGATCTGGTTAGGTTTTTACATGGGATAAGACCATCCCTACGCTTGGTCATATACCAAATATTAACACTGTGGGTGCTCTCTTCGCAAAGTGGGAACGTTTTGATGAATTGATTTCGTATAATAACCAAAGGGAAATAAGCGCTCTAAATGCATACGACATGTGTAATGGAGTAAGCGAGAGTTATACGGAACCAATCTCCTGGCACCTTAGTAAAAGTTACCAGTGGCGTTTTAAGAACTCAATCAATCAATCAATCAATATGAGGCTTATATCGCGCGTATTCCGTGGGTACAGTTCTAAGCGCAGGGATTTATTTATTTTATTTTAATTTTTATTTTATGCAATTTATATCGCGCACATGATATTCAAGGCGCAGGGATTTATTTATGCCGTGTGAGATGGAATTTTTTTTTTACACAATTCATCAAAGCATTCTTCTCTCACCACAGCAAGCAGTCAAGGTGTTGATGTTTGACTCTGCGATCAAGCCAAGGGATAGTTTTATCCCAAGTAAAAGCCTGGTCAAATACCCGATTGTTCCGAGCGCTCTCCAGTCCACCCAGCTGGAAACGGGGAAGGCAAAGGCAGCGAGAGAGAGGGGAGATGGGCGCCGCCCTCATAAAGCTGGCCCTAGAAAAGTTAAGATCTCTAAGGCCTAAAAAAAAAAAAGGTGTGGTTACGGTAACCCGACCTACCCTATTTTTAGGGGCCGATCCTATAACTTTTTATTACATTTGTCACACACACACACACACACAAAAAAACAAAAAAAACGAGTGCAAAAAACGCAATGAAACCGAAAGCGCCCGAGTCGCACACTTATTTCCCTGTCAAGTAGGTTTAATTTGTACACATTAGAAAACAAAGTTTAAAAAAAAAAGTGATTGCCTACCTACCTACCCTATTTGTTTTGGCTATGTTACCGTAACCACACCTATTTTTTTTGGGCCTAACATCTCTCTCCCCTACGACCAGATGGTTATGGGAATACCTTTATCTGTACCGGTGTAGGCTACTTTACCAATAGCCTGGCCAGATCTGAGAGGGTGAGCCAAACTGTTTGTTTGTTTGTTTGTTCGTTCATGGGCTGAAACTCCCACGGCTTTTACGTGTATGACCGTTTTTACCCCGCCATTTAGGCAGCCATACGCCGCTTTCGGAGGAAGCATGCATGCTGGGTATTTTCGTGTTTCTATAACCCACCGAACTCTGACATGGATTACAGGATTTTTTCGTGCGCACTTGGTCTTGTGCTTGCGTGTACACACGGGGGTGTTCGGACACCGAGGAGAGTCTGCACACAAAGTTGACTCTGAGAAATAAATCTCTCGCCGAACGTGGGGACGAACTCACGCTGACAGCGGCCAACTGGATACAAATCCAGCGCGCTAGCTACCGACTGAGCTACATCCCCGCCCCTAGCCAAACTGTTTTTACGACAAGGAGTGTGTCTTTCAATTGTCATCCTCTGCGTAAGTGGTATGTGAGTTAAGTTCATCAGATGAAACTGAAACAGTTAAATGCTTGAATTTAATTAGTGATCTTGGAGAAAATGCAAAACTCGGGGACACTTTCAATGCCATGCTGGTTGGCTAATTGGGAATATATTTCAGGTTGCGCTTTAAAAAATGATTTTCGGGAGTAAAAGGAATTTTATACCAACACTTTTAGCTGAGAGTATGGCTATATTAATTTTGTTGTCGTAATCATATTATAACGTATAACACAAGCTACAGAGAAATTACAAACGTGGAGTTAACTGGAATTACAAGTCAACAACAGAACAAAAACATTAGCAGCCGCAAAAAAACCAGCAAAAACAGCAACAACACTTCCACCACCACCACCACAAGCAACACCCTATCATTAATAAACGACTTACATTCACAAAACTCACTCGTTCCAAATCCTCAACAAACACCGTCAGCAAACACGAGTTATCCCTTCGTCGCCTGCTTTGTTGTATGGTCATGAGTTATGAGGCGAAACGCATCCGTTTATCGATCCGTCCTAAATGGGAATGGTCCTGTTTGAGTATCGTACTCATCCTGAATATTCAGAACAATCGTTCTCTCGACAGGGAGTTGTTTTTTTCGGCGCTTGTTGGGCGACTGTTTGACGTGTATTGAATTTCTCATTCATTTACGAAAGGCATTTCAAGGTAAAACCTGTCCTGTGAACAGAGAGGGTGAGGAAGAGAGAGAGAGAGAGAGAGAGAGAGAGAGAGAGAGAGAGAGAGAGAGAGAGAGAGAGAGAGAGAGAGTGAGAGGAAGAGAGAGAGAGAGATAGTGAGAGAGAGAGAGGAGAGAGAGAGAGGAAGAGAGAGAGGGAGAGAGAGAGGGGGAGAGAGAGAGGGGAAGAGAGAGAGAGAGAGGGAGAGAGAGAGGAAGAGAGAGAGAGAGGGAGAGAGAGAGGGGAAGAGAGAGAGAGAGAGAGAGAGAGAGAGAGAGAGAGAGAGAGGGGAAGAGAGAGAGAGAGAGACTTTTATTCTTCATCATGTTCTGATTCCAAAACATATAAATATGTTATATTCGTATTAAAAACAAGCTCTGAAAATTAAAAATATAAAAATTATGATTAAAATTAAATTTCCGAAATCGTTTTAAAAACAATTTCATCTTATTCCTTGTCGGTTCCTGATTCCAAAAACATATAGATATATGTTTGGATTAAAAACACGCTCAGAAAGTTAAAACGAAGAGAGGTACAGTAAAGCGTGCTATGCAGCCCAGCGCAACCGCTACCTCGCTAAACAGGCTCGTCACTTTCACTGCCTTTTGCACGTTCAGTTTCATTCTGTGAGTTCCACAGCTTGACTAAGTGTAGTAATTTCGCCTTACGCGACTTGTTGTTTATGTGGTGTGTGTGTGTGTGTGTGTGTGTGTGTGTGTGTGTGTGTGTGTGTGTGTGTGTGTGTGTGTGTGTGTGTGTGTGTGTGTGTGTATGTGTACATTCTGACTGACGTGCGTTCCAAATAAAAATATGATTCGTTTGACACTAAGACGACGTTCTACGCATCAAGGAACTACAGAAACAGAATCTAATCTGACATAAAACTGGCATGGATGGAATATTTTGTAACACTGGTCTTTAAATATGAGACGGCAGAAGCTATCTTTTTAGGCATTTGCACAAAGCGGTATTTGTGTAGGACATTTGTGACCCTCCACCACGGAATGAGTCGCATGTCACCTTTGCATAATTTTCATATTTTTTACATTTTCCTAAAGAGTTTGTTATGCTCTATCCAGTGGTGAAAACCGTTTTAGAAAAGAACGAAAACTGTTTGAGTTATACGCCTGTGACTAAGGTGACCCTCACACTGTTACCAGACACTCCCCGGACTTATATTTAAGTCCAGCGCAGAACCGCTCGAGGTGACATGCGACTCATTTCGTGGTGGAGGGTCACATTTGATGTTAGTGTCTGATTGATCTTTGACAGGGGAAAGAATAAAAGAAAGAAAGAAAGAAGGAAAGAGAAAAACTCCGCGCTTGGGCAGTTTCAGTCCAAGCAGTGTTATACGTACGTATAGTTTACTTCTGCTCATTTTTAAGACACAACCAGTCTTTTTAATTTGCAGGGTGTCTGTTTATTGAACGTTCGTGTTTGAATCAAATGTACACTTACAGTCGGAGTCGTCAGATATATGTATTTATTCTTTTAAAGACAGAAAACACACAATGACCCCACGTACCGCCACCCTACCCGCGTCGGGCAGGTTATTCCCCGTGTTGAAGAAGAAGAAGAAGAAGAAGAAGAAGGAGAAGAAGACCCATTATCCATCGGTACTAGCGCTCTAAATGTACACAATGGGCAATGAAAGATTCTGTATTCTGTTTAAATTTCGCTGCGCAGCGGGTTCAGAAAAAGAAGAACAAGAAAAATAAGGCTTTTCTCGTGCATGGTTGTGCCCCATGACTTAATAGACATATTAGCAAACCACTTCCAGATGGCAGAAAGACGGATTACACAAAGAGGCAATTTACATGCGAATGGACCCTGGTTTGCATTCAAAGAGGTGCCATTATGCTCTTGACCTTATGCGTCTGAGCAAACAATCGAAGGTAAAATCCCATCACAGGGTCTTATTAGAAAGTGTTGGCTTTATCTGATTCTTGCATGTGCTGTTAGGCTGAAGAGGATTTAATGGTTCATCTGGCTTAGGCAGCGCCAGGCACTCGCCCGGCGGGTGAAATTTTAGAGCGCCATGCGCAGATAGCCAGACCTTCTAAAACCTTCCGCTCGTTTACCTGCTTTTCTCGGGAAATTCCGGGTTTGTTCCTAGAACGCAGTGGCGTAGAGGATAAGACATCGGTCTCCTAATCGGAAGGTCGTGAGTTCAAATCCCGGCCACGGCCGTCTGGTGGGTTAAGGGTGGAGATTTTTCCAATTTCTCATGAATGAAAGTGGGAGTTTCTGCCCATTAGCGAAGAAAAAGAAGAAGTTTCTAAAATTGGAGGATCTTGTTCGCATTAAAGGCTGGATGCATTTAAAGCTACAGTCCCTTTTTCTGATTTAGCTTGCTTTCCGACTTATCTGATTCTTGGCTCTGCTGCCAGAATAATGCAGATTTGAGTGGGTCATCAGACTTACACAAGTCACGGTCTCATTCAAATTAAGCATTGGATGCTTCTTCTTTTTTTTTAAAGCTGCAGTTCCCGCTAGTGATTTGACTTGCCTTGTGATTTACTGATTCTTGGTTGTGCTAGCGCTGTTGGGTTGATTTGGGTTTTAATAGCCAATGGGGGTTAGGGTTTCATTCATAAACGCTGACTAATGCATTCCCAACGTGTGATCAAAATTATCTTACTTTGTGGGTCGATGGTTTGTGGGAGGAAGCGGTGTCTCTGTCTCTGTGTCTCTCTCTGTCTGTATGTCTTACTTTCTTTCTCTTGTCTCTGTCTTTTTCTCTCTATCTCTGCCTCTCTCTTTCTATCTTATTTCACTATTTGAACAACAACAACAACACCAACACCAACAACAACAAAAACAACAACAACAACAACAACAACACAGCCGATCCTTATGCCTAAGCTTCAATCAAGGGACCGATTAAAGTGCCAATTACGAGTAAATTCGAAAATAAGCCCTTGATTTTGGTAATGAAATGGGTACGTTACCTATTAAATTCTGAGATTTGGCCTAATCTCCGCGGTAAAACGATATTTAAGAGTACATAATTCTGACCTATATAGTAGTTCAGGTGACTAATTGAAGACCTAAGGTACCGGTCAAGACCATAAAATAAAACAATGACTGAATATGGAAATGGGCCCTTGGTTTGTGTAATGAACCGGTCAAGTTACCTATTCTGCGATGCATACTGGTCTAATTATTAGTAATTGAGTATTTATGATGGCCATTGTGTGTTGGATTCGGTCGAAGTGACATATTTCTGAGCTTTAATGATATTGAAAATGGGTCCTCGGGCAAGAACCGGTCAAGTTACCTATTATTTTGTTGCACTATTCGCAGTAATTGAGGGATATGTGTTGTAATGGTCATAAGAGCTTCACGCAGCGGACACTGATTCAAAGTCAAATTGAGGATCTTGTTTCTTTGCGGCGTTGCAATATTCTCTTTCTGTCCTGAGGATTATTTTCCATTGGGGTTTTATGGTTTGGCTGCTTATGCATTACATCGCAGAAAAAAGCCATATGAAAGCTCTGCCAGGCACAGCTGTTGCAAGTAATTAATCGGGTTTGTGTGGGCATAATTGAAGGCAGTCAAGTTTATTCAGAGAGGCACTTTTTGGCTTCGTGGACACTCATCTGTGTGTGTTTTTGTGTGTATAACAGAGAGAGAGAGAGAGAGAGAGAGAGAGAGAGAGAGAGAGAGAGAGAGAGAGAGAGAGAGAGAGAGAGAGAGAGAGAGAGAGAGAGAGGGAGGGAGAGAGAGAGAGAGAGAGATGGAATTGGATGGATTGTTTGATGGATGTGCTTTTATTTCATTAGGGCCATATTCCCATATGACGGGGTGTGAACACAAAAAGTATAAATACACAAAGGTATAAGAATATACATACAAACCATCATACAAGAGAGAGAGACAGAGAGAGAGACAGAGAGAGAGACAGACAGACAGACATACAGACAGATAAATAGAGAGAGACAGGCAGGTAGTTAAAGAGAGAGAGAGAGCGAGAGAGAGCGAGAGAGAGAGAGAGAGAGAGAGAGAGAGAGAGAGAGAGAGAGAGAGAGAGAGAGAGAGAGAGAGAGAGAGAGAGAGAGAGAATGGGTTTTTGTGTGGGTATTGTGTTTACAGTGATAGATATAATTGTATATTACTCTTCCAGGCGTATTGTTAATGATAGGATGTAAGATGGCTCTTGGCATATGTTAAACCTGGAAAGGACATGCACTGGCATTCACGGGAAAGAAGTATTAAAGGCTTTTGTCAAAGAGTCGAAAAGCGATCAATAACAGAGAAAGGCGGACCAGCAACCATTGCATGCAGGCTCGACCAGGTGTTGAATAATGTATCAGTGGCACGCCTAGTTGAGAACATTATAGACAGTTAAGGCCCCCACAATATTTGTTTCCGATGACAAGGCAAAACAAGTCGCGTAAGGCGAAATAACTACATTTAGTCAAGCTGTGGAATTCACAGAATGAAACTGAACGTAGTCCGCCGCTAGTGCAAAAGGCAGTGAAAGGGACGAGCCTGTTTGGCGTGGTAGCGGTTGCGCTGTGCTTCATAGCACGCTTTACTGTAGCTCTTTTCGTTTTAACTTTGTGAGCGTGTTTTTTATCCAAACATATCATATCTATATGTGTTTGGAATCAGGAACCGACAAGGAATAAGATGAAAGTGTTTTTAAATTGATTTCAAAAAAAGAAATTTTGATCATAATTTTTATATTTTTAATTTTCAGAGCTTGTTTTTAATTCAAATATAACATATTTATATGTTTTTGGAATCAGGGAATGATGAAGAATAAGATGAACGTAAATTTGGATCGTAAATTTTTTTACAATTTTCAGATTTTTAATGACCAAAGTCATTAATTAATTTTTAAGCCACCAAGCTGAAATGCAATACTGAAGTCCGGCCTTCGTCGAAGATTGCTTGGCCAAAATTTCAATCAATTTGATTGAAAAATGAGGGTGTGACAGTGCCGCCTCAACTTTTACAAAAAGCCGGATATGACGTCATCAAAGGTATTTATCGAAAAAAAAACTTCCGGGGATATCATTCCCAGGAACTCTCATGTCAAATTTCATAAAGATCGGTCCAGTAGTTTGGTCTGAATCGCTCTACACACACACACAGACAGACAGACAGACAGACAGACAGACACACACACACACACACACACACACACACACACACACACACACACACACACACACACACACACACACACACACACACACACATACACCACAACCCTCGTCTCGATTCCCCCCTCTACGTTAAAACATTTAGTCAAAACTTGACTAAATGTAAAAAGTAGGGTAGTTTATTTTTAAATAATCAAAGTCTTCTTTTTTGGTCATTACCCAGGCGCATGCGGCTATTGATTGACCGGAACTGGTTCAAACTGTGTCCCCTGGATCTCGGAGAAGAGAATCGTTCTTTGTAAAATCTGCTGAAATCGATTCTTTGTCATTTGTAATTAGTGTTTTGCAGTTGTAGGGTTGGGAGGAAAATGTAGGGTCGGTCAGGGAACCGGAAACACTGAATTTGTTTAGTCCCAATCCGCAGAAAAGGGAGTCAAACTAGCGGGATCCTATTGTTATTCAGGTCTGCACCAAGACAACTGTCATCATTTAAAAAAAAAAAAATTCTCTGTAGATCCTTCTGTTTTGATTAAGTTCCCAATACCCCCCTCCTACATTTTGTTCTTCTGGTTAATAATTGTGTTGTCCACCATCATGAAAACTTGTGTAACTTATCATTGTTATGGTCACGTCAAATAAGCATTTGCTTGAGTTCGTGTCCTGGTTGCATTTTTGTCAATTGTTTCATGTCATGTATTTTGAATAAAATTGTGTTTAAACCAACAGTCATCATGGAAAAACCAGCATACTTCAAACCCAAAATGACTCTGTCATTGTAGTCGCGTGCAACTATGATATGTGACCCTCCACCACGAAATGAGTCGCATGTCACCTCGCGCGGTTCTGCGCTAGGCTTAATATAAGTCTGGGGGGTGTCTGGTAACAGTGTGAGGGTCACCTTAGTCACAGGCTTATAACTCAAACAGTTTTCGCTCTTTTCTAAAAACGGTTTTCCCCACTGGATAGACTCACTCTTTAAGAAAATGTACAAATATGAAAATCATGCAAAGGTGACATGCGACTCATTCCGTGGTGGAGGGTCACATATTGCAATACGAGAACATCTTCATCAAATGAGGCAAGGCGCTATGATCAGTGATAACATTAGTCTGCCGTGTTCAGCGAATTGATGTTTTAATTTTGTCAACGTTTTAAGTTTGTTGTGTTATTTAAAGCTATGAAATGAGCCACGTATGACTTTCTTACCCCCAAGTGATAAATTTGTGCGTCTAAATTCTTTGGTCCAGTTGGTGCTGTGTCTGCAAACACACAATTATGTACATTGATACTGACTGTATCGTTCCTTAAGCATTTCATTAATTTGGCGAATTCGACTTTGCGAAGTCCACTTCACGAAGCTCGCCGCACGAATCTTTGACACTGAGTTTTCGATAAGAGTGCTCGTGAAGTCGACTTCGAGCTCAATTAACAACGGCCTTGTCGCACGGAGAGGCTTTACAGGAAATGTCATATGAGTCTGCAACATGATCTCGTCAACAGCCTCTAATGAATGTGTCCGCACAGGTCAATGAATCGTGGAATTGCCCAGGAAAAGGCGTTGGCCGCGTTAAGGAATCGTCTTTCACGCGTACACGATCATCTTCACCGCCTCAGATCTATACTACCTTTCAAATACAATAATAGAATCCTTTCAATTGGGTAAATAGGCAAAGCAAGTCAGGTGGAAGAGCACTGGACTTTTGATCCTAGGGTCACGGGTTCGAATCCAGGCCGGGACGGACACGGGTCAACTCTATGTGCAGGCTCAGAGACGGTATGTATGTCCCACCCGTGTCACCACTGTGGCACGTAAAAGACCTCGGTCATTCTGCCATAAGTGCGGGTGGCTGATGACACCTAAGCGGCACGCAGGCACCTGGGGAGCGCGACTCTTGTTGCTGCTAGATTTCCACAGGGATTGGGATAATAGAGCACATTAAATGGGTAAAAAAAATGAAAAAAGACACGGTAAATTTGATTTCAAAACCCCCCTTGGGTTACAGAAATTTGAAGAAAAAAAACAAGCAATAAAAACAACAACAAAAAAGAAATATAATAACGAGACACAACACTTCATAGTTGTTAAGCAATAGTGATCAAACTTGGCTAATAACTATTTGATTATTCCACAAATGTGTTTGCATTTTGTCTTACTTCTGGTAAAGGTATCTGATACCAACAATCAATAGAGTTGGTGGTTGTGAGAAGGAATGTCCGTTTAACCGGAGCGTAGTGAACAGGATATTGTATCAGTCGGGGTTCTATTGTGGTAGAAAAGGCGTGGTTGGTATTCATTTGTTTAGACATTCCCAAACTACAGGAGGTCTTCTTGTCATTCTTTATCACAGAGAGGAATTTATTCCTGAGTACGCAGTACTAGGGTCCTGCAGACTTTAATTGTGTGTCTGTTCGTCTCGACTTAACAGCTTATTGCTGGGAAACTACTGGGCGCAGTTCGTTCAAAAGTTGATACACTAACTTGATAATAGGTCCGATTGATCGTATTAAAACTTCATAATGTTACCTGGGACCTAAATGCGAAATAAATCACAAAAGCCACTCTTAACGGCGGGCGCGATTCGCGGTGGGATAGAACAGCCGTTCGGCTGATAAACCGCCCAGCCAGCGACACCACACCAGGCTTTGCGTGCTTTGCGTGCGTGTACCACTGCGCGAGGACTATAAGCATTTGAGTTCACTGGCGATTGTCAGATTTGTTGGCTTGGAGGAAAGCGTTTTCGACTTTTTAAATTCTTGTTTACTATTGTTTATTATGAACGTTTTAATGTTTTATTTTTTACTGTAATAATTTTTTTAATTGTGTAAAATAATTTTTTTTATTTTTTTTTTTATTTTTATAATCCAAGTGATCCTGGTGGAAAGCGATTCGTCTATGGCCAAAGTGATCCGGGTTCGATTCCCGGCATGGGCGGTCTATTTTTTTTCTTTTTTAATTCTTGTTTGCTATTGTTTATTATGAACGTTTTAATGTTTTATTTCACTTTAATAATTTTTTTAATTGTGTAAAATAAATAAATAATTTTTTTTAATTTTTAATCCAAGTGATCCGGGTTCGATTCCCGGCATGGGCGGTCTATTTTTTTTTTAATTCTTGTTTACTTTTGTTTATTATGAACGTTTTAATGTTTTATTTTACTCCAATAATTTTTTTAATTGTGTAAAATAAATAAATATTGTTTTTTTTTTGGTTTTTTTAAATCCACGTGCACAAGACAAAAATTTTTATACTGGGGGAGCGAGCCAGTCTGAAGAGTACTCGGGTCCTGCGCCAGCGTTTTTTATAAGTCGTGCTTTGCGGTCATTGCATGTTCAACAAGTGTCAATCGATTAAGACAAATGATGTGCGTGGAATATTTCTTCCTTTATCTCCGTCTGCTATTCTGTATGTCGGTCGGTCTCTCTGTCTGTCTCGCTCTTTCTCTCTTCTTCTATGATTATGTGTGTGTGTGTGTGTGTGTGTGTGTGTGTGTGTGTGTGTGTGTGTGTGTGTGTGTGTGTGTGTGTGTGTGTGTGTGTGTGTGTGCAAGCGTACATACGTGCGCGCGCGTGCATGTGTTTCGCTGAAAAGCGCACAAAGCAATTAATACCATCAAAGCACTCTGCCTGTGAAAAACGGTAACAAAGCGTAGCAAACTATTCTGAAATGGTTACGATGCAGCGGTGCGTTTCAACTTAAATGGAACCGACCTCCCAATGTTGCCCACCATGTAAACCATCACGCATAGACCCCTTCAGGCTTTTACATGGGATATCCGCGTCCTTACACTTGCATACTTACCAAATATCAGGAGTCTGTCCGCTTTTTGTGACGAGCAGGGACTTAGCAATTTGTTGCTGCGTTATGACAAAGCAAAATGAGCTCTTAAAATATTTTTTTTTACCCCTTTGCACAGGAAGCAGCCTTATAAATAAATAAATAAATAAATAAATCAAATAAATTAAAAAAAAGTTGATTTTTGGTATGTGTCGAAGTGGAGGGATGCCTCTGGCTCACGTCAAAGTCGGAAGGAAAGAATCAGTTTTAATAAAACAAACTAAATAACTTAAATAGATAATTAAATAAATAAACAAATGAAACTATCTTTAATTGCAGTCAACACAAGGAAAAAAACAACAACTTTGAATTGTGCGGTCGATCTGGTTCGAGAGATGCAGGAGGTTCCTTCTTAGCAAGGAACCACAGACGACAAATCAATAACCGTATGAAAAGAGAATTAGACACTGAGGCAGAAAAATAGAAAATGTTTAGAGAAGTTTCTGTTAATGTTTTCCCCAATACGATATAAACAGTATGTCCTTTGTTGGGGAAATTAGAAAATGTACTCAGATCCTGGAGAAAAAAAACACAGAAAAAAACAGTAGGAACTTAACGTAGGAAATGAACACATATCCTAGAAGTTGCTATGCATTTTTCCGAAATAAACAAACTTTATGGCGAACAAAATAAGACATGTATACATATCCTGGAAGTTTCTCTGTGTGTCGTGTTTCTTTTACCGACATAAGAAGTATATCCTTTGTATGGAAAAAAACACACACACCAGGAAATGTACACAGCTCCTAGATATTTCTGCACTGTTTTCCATTATAAACAATATGTCCTTTGTTGCGCAGAGAATAAAACAGAATAAACCGATAATCGCCTCAAAGCAATTGTGGATATTGAAGTTGAAACAAATCAAGGAAGTGCTTTCGGAATCCTTGGCTAATCTGTGAAAATAAGAAATAAAAAATCAGGATGGAAGAAAGACAATAAAAGTTGAAAGTGTCAGGAGGCTAGTTCTGCAGAGCTCACTTACTGTTATAGTCTTAATTTGGAGCGCGCGCTTACTTCGTTGTTTCTGGGATCTAATCTGTGACGCTCAATATTTAAGACATCCATTACCTGGAAAGTCGACTGCCGGTGAGCATGCCAGAATTGTGTACACGCGTCTCTTACAGTACTACCTGGTTGGCCAGTACTATCTGGTCAAATGGGTCAAAATAGCCATTTCTGCACTTTTGCTGCTTGTGGAAGACACTTCAAATACTCCTATGACACGAGTGATAAATATCAAGCCTACTGACAAACTGCCACATTTTCGCGTTTCGTTACATTTTCATTTTTATAATAATTTTCTCAAGCAATGGGAACTCCCGGGGATTCCCCTTTTACGCGCGCGTCATGAAGTTCGGCTGCAAAATGCACGTGTCGCTATTGTTCATCTGTGCCCTGCTTGTAGCGTTTTGTGGCGAAAGAGGACTTGCGGCAGACAAAGAGGACGAGAAGAATGTAAGCCGGTATACACATAATTATATGCAATTGTGGCAAACTATCATTCATTGAATGTGTTGCATTGTAGTGATCTAGTTCCGTTTTTCCTTTTTGTTCCCCCCCCCCCTCCACCAGCCCCCACCCCCAACACACACACACACACACACACACACACACACACACACACACACACACACACACACACACACACACACACACACACACACACACAGAGTACAGATAGAGAGGGAGAGAGAGAGAGAGAGAGAGAGAGAGAGAGAGAGAGAGACTGGAGAGCGAGAGACAGAGCGAGCGAGACAGAGAGAGAGAAAGAGGGAGGAAGAGAGAGATATATATAAAGAGAGAGAGAGAGAGAGAGATAAAGAGAGAGAGAGAGAAAGAGAGAGAGAGAGAGAAAGAGGGAGGAAGAGAGAGACGGAGAGAGACGGAGAGCGAGCGAGAGACAGAGCTAGCGAGAGACAGAGAGAGAGAAAGAGGGAGGAAGAGAGAGAGAGAGATATAAAGAGAGAGAGATAAAGAGAGAGAGATAAAGAGAGAGGAAGAGAGAGAAAGAAAGAGAGAGAGAGAGAGAGAGAGAGAGAGAGAGAGAGATGGAGGGGGGTGGAAAGAGAGTGAGTCAACCCGAAAAGAAAAGCCGGATAGCGATAATATTGACATAACAACTGTGTCAGTGTGGGTGAAAGACTACACGCTACCAGCCAGTACAGGGGGCGGTGCGTGTGTGTGTTTTCGCCGTGAGATCGAGCTTCGCTCATAACTTTTTTTTAAACTTTTAAATTTTTTTTATAGTATCATTGCTTGAGCATCTCGCGACGGCTACAATGTTAGACCTGTGTACGGGACGCTTTAAAACTGCTCGCAAAGGCAAAAGAAGTTTCGTTCAGGGAGAAGTCCTTACATGTTCACTGCTATCCAGATAGTACTGGTTTGCCAGGTAGTACTGTAACACACAATTTACCTATACGCATCGAGCTTTCTTGAAGCAACTCTGAGACATGGGGTGGAATAGTGTGTCCGGTCTGTCAGTCTGTATTAGTCGTGTTGGAAGACACCAACCACGAATCAGATTACCAGATCGTGACTTTAGCTGCAAACAGCATTCTTGTAAAACTGTGCAGCTTTGCCCTTATCATTACTAAAAGCCTCAAGCCTATGGAAGTGCTCGAAGCCAACGCCACCAGTGTTCGACGTCACAGACATCAGTTTCAAGTTCTGGGTGTCGAGACAGATACACGAAGAAAACCTCCCCATCTTTTGTGCGCTGACTCGAATATAACATCGCAAACTGTTAGAAGCAAGATACCTTCCACTAGAAACCTTCGCACAAAAGATAGCCGTCGAAAAGTGTGGACACGACGAAAACGGAATGTCTTCATCAAGTCAGTGAAGTCATCAAGTCAGTGACGTCATCAAGCCACTTCCAGGATTATGTCTGACGCATGGCCATTACCTTGGCTCAAGGGGTCCTGCAAATCGTGAATATTGCATAAGTGACGCTCATGGAATGACGCCATCTCCACGTGACGTCATTCAGACACGCGTAGGATGTCTAACCCCTGGTTTCACCGAGCGCTGCAGCAGAAGAAAACCGTCACGTGGAGTCCTTACGCCATGGCGAACGAAGCATTCGCTACGGAAGTCACTCCTCCAACTGTCAGTCGACGTCACAGAAACAGCGGGGTGGTCGGATTGGTGAACGGAGAAGACACAATTCCGCCCCCACCAACGTAAGTTGAATTTTGCGTGTTCGTTTAATTAAAGGAGACGGGTTTGGGCATTGACTTTAACCTGTTCGCTGCTAGTAAATATTTGTATACAGAGCATTACCTGTATTTACCTGAATTGACAATTTACAATGTTGCCTTTATATATAAATGAATACACTTCACGCGCACACATTATTCGTTTGTTGTTGTTGTCCTTCCTTGTTGTTTATTGAGCGGTTCGTTGCCCGTTAAAGCAAGTTAACAAGAACGTCAGCTGACGTCCTACAGGCATCGACAGGGTTAAAGGGGAAATTAACATTTCAAGCTGAACATACGTACATCTCCCGTGAAGGCTTTTTGGCAGACAACCACATACTCACTCCGAAATGCAAGAACAAGAACGAGAACAATCGTAAAGGTATCGGGTTTTTCTCTCCCTCTAACACGATTATAGTTACCGTCGAAGACAACTTCATATGGCATATGGTAGACAACAACATACTCACTCCGAATCGCAAGAACAAGAACGAGAACAATCGTAAAGGTATCGGGTTTTTCTCTCCCTCGTACACGATTATAGTTACCGTCGAAGACAATTTCAAATGGCATATGGCAGACAACCACATACTCATTCTGAAATGCAAGAACAAGAAGGATAACAGTCGTAAAGGTATCGGGTTTTTCTCTCCCTCGTACACGATTATAGTTACCGTCGAAGACAATTTCAAATGGCATATGGCAGACAACCACATACTCACTCTGAAATGCAAGAACAAGAAGGATAACAGTCGTAAAGGTATCGGGTTTTTTCTCTCCCTCGTACACGATTATAGTTACCGTCGAAGACAACTTCAAATGGCATATGGCAGACAACCACATACTCACTCTGAAATGCAAGAACAAGAAGGATAACGGTCGTAAAGGTATCGGGGTTTTCTCTCCCTCGTACACGATTATAGTTACCGTCGAAGACAACTTCAAATGGCATATAGCAGACAACCACATACTCACTCTGAAATGCAAGAACAAGAACGAGAACAGTTTTTACTGATATTTTTAACGACTCTTTACAACAGTGCAAAGTCCCAACCTGTTTTAAATTGTCCACCATCATTCCTGTTCCAAAGAAGAGTACGGCCGGTGTCATCGTTGAACGATTACAGACCCGTTGCTCTGACGTCAGTAGTGATGAAAGTCTTTGAACGGTTTGTACTGAAGTACATTAAGGCAGCTACCGACCATGTATTAGACCCGCTACAATTTGCTTATTGGACCAATAGATCTGTGGACGACGCAGTAGCTTTAGCATTGCACTCAGTCCTTCAGCACCTTGAATCTGCCAACTCGTATGCCCGCATACTTTTTCTGGACTTCAGCTCTGCATTCAACACCATTGTGCCATACCAGCTGTTTGAAAAGTTGCAAAAACTCAAGGTTCCTGATACATTGTGTAAATGGACACTAGACTTTCTGTTAAATAGAACTCAGGTTGTCAAGATTAATAACATGTTCTCTGCCCCACTCACACTGAACACAGGTGCTCCACAAGGCTGCGTGCTGTCACCTCTTTTGTTCACCCTTTTTACTAATGACTGCGTTTCAAACCATGATTCTGTCTTATTTTTAAAGTTTTCTGATGACACAACTATTGAGGGACTAATTCGCAACTCTGACGAGTCTGCTTATAGAGAAGAGATTAGGGCTATGGTCGACTGGTGCGATGCTCACAACCTACAACTTAATGTTCAAAAGACTAAAGAAATGATTGTAGATTTCAGGAAAAAAAAGACCCCTCTGACTCCTCTATCAATCAAAAATCAAAATGTCGACACTGTCGAACACTTCAAATTTCTGGGCACCACTCTTTCTAATACCCTCACGTGGGAGCTAAACTCAAATCATATAATCAAAAAGGCCCAGCAGCGCATTTACTTTCTACGCCAGTTAAAAAAATTCGGCTTGAAGCAAGAAATCTTAAACCAGTTCTATAGGGCTACGATTGAAAGCATCTTGTCTTTTTCCATCACTGTCTGGTTCAGTAGGGCTACTGAGGCAGAGCAGATCAACCTAAGCAGAGTTGTACGAACAGCTTCCAAGATTGTGGGTTGCGAGCTTCCCTCCATTGCCTCCATATACACATCCCGAAGCGCTCAGAAGGTCAAAAAGATTCTGGCAGACAACTCGCACCCTGCTTACAAGTTGTTCCGGCCCCTACCCTCGGGCAGGCGTTTTCGCTCGATCAGGACACGCACCACGCGTTTCAGAGACAGTTTTTATCCAAGTGCAGTGCGTGTCCTGGCTCCTTAAGTCCTCTAACTGCCGTTCTTAGTTAAAATTGAGCTTTTACTCAAGGTTTATGTCCTGGTATTTTGTTGTGAGACACAGCCGTCAAGCCTTTAAATACCTTATTTCTTAAAGTTCACCTACCCAGTGTAGTATTGTAATAAATGTTTTGGTTTTAAAATTATTAAGGATTTGTGATTTTAGTTATTGTCGTCATAACTGATGTCTGATACATACATAATTCTTACTGATACTTCTATACTGTTTATCTTACGCATATGTACAATTGATGGTTAAACACGTTTTGTTAAGGAGGAGCATGCTTGCGCGTGTGTGCTGTTGTGGGTTTTGTGTGGGGAATGTATGCGGGCGTGCGTGAGCGTGTGTGTGACTGAGATTGCAAGCGATGTTTGGAAGGGCGTGTATGGATTGATTGATTGTACTCTGGCCAAAACATGTCCCTAGTGTACTGCACATGGTTGAAATAAAGTCTTATGTCTTATGTAAAGGTATCGGGGTTTTTCTCTCCCTCGTACACGATTATAGTTACCGTCGAAGACAACTTCAAATGGCATATGGCAGACAACCACATACTCACTCTGAAATGCAAGAACAAAAACGAGAATAATCGTAAAGGTATCGGTTTTTTTCTCTCCCTCGTACACGATTATAGTTACCGTCGAAGACAACTTCAAATGGCATATGGCAGACAACCACATACTCACTCTGAAATGCAAGAACAAGAACAAGAACAATCGTAAAGGTATCGGGTTTTTTCTCTCCCTCGTACACGATTATAGTTACCGTCGAAGACAACTTCAAATGGCATATGGCAGACAACCACATACTCACTCTGAAATGCAAGAACAAGAAGGATAACAGTCGTAAAGGTATCGGGGTTTTCTCTCCCTCGTACACGATTATAGTTACCGTCGAAGACAACTTCATATAGCATAATTATGGTAGACAACCACATTCTCACTCCGATTCGCAAGAACAAGAACGAGAACAATCGTAAAGGTATCGGGTTTTTTCTCTCCCTCGTACACGATTATAGTTACCGTCGAAGACAACTTCAAATGGCATATGGCAGACAACCACATACTCACTCTGAAATGCAAGAACAAGAACGAGAACAATCGTAAAGGTATCGGGTTTACCAAAGGTAATTATGTTAGCTTCAATTCTGGCACTCTTGTTGCTAGCATGCACTCGGAGTTTTTGTTTTATTAATAAAATAATACAAGTAGGCAGAAACCGAATTTCAACCTGTGTGTTGTATCAGTAAAATTGAAATGTGAAAAATCGCCACGTTAGAATCGAGTTTATTTTGACATTTTCTACTTTAAAAATGATTGTTCTGAGTAATTAGACACATCTTATTCTGTGCATATTTTTGTCGGGGTAGACCGTTAAATAAGGCTGATAATTGCAGTGCTACCAGCAGGAGGTGAACTCGTTCTGTTGCGTTGTAGATGTAAACACAAATTCAACACATGTTGCCGTACTATGCCGGGGAAGGCAAATCAATAATGTTTAGGGAAAACATGATGTAATTCGTGCAAAAAGTAAAAGCTACGAATAGCAAGCTGTTAGCTGGCGATGTGGGTGTTGGATCTGTGTGTAATGTTACTTGTACAGTTGGCAAACCTCAGTGTTTGTTGTCCCTCCTTGTCCTGAATAGCTGTCTGTCTTTTTGTCTGCCTGTCTGTCTGTATCATTCTGTCAGTCTCTCTCACTCCACACACACACACACACACACACACACGCACGCACACACAAACACACACACACACACATACTCTCTTTCTCTCTCTCTCTCTCTCTCTCTCTCTCTCTCTCATCTACACTAAATATATACATTATTGTTTTACACAAACTCTTAACTTATGATTCCCATTTAATGAGCTGATTCTTTACCTCTGTCATTCCTGTGTGCAAATACAAATAGTAAGTACATTTGCACACTAGAAAAATACATGCACACTATAGACTGTGCATGGGACCTTATTTTAAAGTTTGTGAATTGACCGAATTTTGACCAGAGCATAACATTTACCAACTATATTTTTGGGGTTAAGTTAATTAAATCTTCTGTATTTTTAATTCGTTATTGTTATTTTGTTTTTGCCATCTTCAAAAATGATAGCAGAAACCGAATTGTGCCCACGGCAAAGCCTGGAACGATGCCTTTCATATGTTTACATGCTAGTTCGATATGGTTTTAATGCATACAGGACATCAGCCGGGATGCAACGTACACTGTACGCTAAGTGTACAGTTATATTGTAACGCTAAGGCATTTATTTCCCTCGTATCTGTCTCTTTTGCTGTTTGTTTGTTTGTTCGTAAGCTGACAGACGCAATAGCCTACTTGTAAGGACGTTAGCCTTCAAACTTGAAGATTCGGGTTTGAATCCCTGCTGGGCTTGGTAAAGGAGATTTTTTCCGATCTCTAAGGAAATCATATGCAGACCGTCTAGTGCCTTATTCTCCTTCCTGTGTACATGAAAGAAATAGAGCAAAGAAATACGAAATAGATCCTGCAATCCATGTCGCTGTTATGTGGGTTATAGAAACACGAAAATACCATGCATGCATTCCTCGCAAACAGAGAATGACTGCCTAAATGTCGAGGAAAAACGGTTGTAAAAATCCATTCGAGTGTACGTGGGAGTTTTGGCCCAAGAATACAGAAGGAGAAGCAGAAGGATTTTTTTGTAATTAATGGTGTGTGTTGTTATGCTGAAGAAGAGCTTCAGGACATATGAGAGGAATGACGGAGATACTCCGCTGTACACTCATGATCACCGATTCATTCTGGTTTACTTCAAAGGAAGTGCGAACAACTGAGCATGCATACTAATGGCACACGTACACTTATATTAAACATCACACTATGTGGGAAATATCGACTGCGTTCAGTGTCATTTGATATTGTATTTTTCATATCTGGAATTGACTGCAGAAAATCTATTACCATTTTCTCATCATGTTGTCTACCTCTCTTCTTCCTCTGTGGGCGGGCGCAAGGGTTGTATGTCTGTATGTATGTCTGTTTGTGTGTTTGTGTGTGTGTGTGCGTGTGTGTGTGTGTGTGTGTGTGTGTGTGTGTGTGTATGTGTGTGTGTGTGTTGACAAAGAAACAATGTCCATTTATCCATAATACCTATTCCAAAGAAACAAAATATCAAGAACAAGCAGACTGACAAACAGACACACACACACACACACACACGAACACACACACACACACACACACACACACACACACACACACACACACACACACACACACACACACACACACACACACACACACACACACACACACACACACAAGTCTCAGGTCAAAACGCTGACAAACGAAACAAGTCGCGTAAGGCGAAAATACAACATTTAGTCAAGCTCAGTCGAACTCACAGAATGAAACTGAACGCATTGCATTTTTTCCGCAAGACCGTACACTCGTAGCATCGTCTGTCCACCGCTCGTGGCAAAGGCAGTGAAATTAACAATCCAGAAAAGCGCGGTAGCGGTTGCGCTGAGGAGGATAGCACGCTTTTCTATATCTCTATTCTTTTTAACTCTCTGAACGTGTTTTTAATCCAAACATATATCTATATGTTTTTGGAATCAGGAATGGACAAAGAATAAGATGAAATTGGTTTTAAATCGATTTCAAAAATTTAATTTTAATCATAATTTTTATATTTTTAGTTTTCAGAGCTTGTTTTTAATCCGAATATAACATATTTATATGTTTATGGAATCAGAAAATGATGAAGAATACGATAAACGTAATTTTGGATCGTTTTATAAAAACATAATTTTAATTACAATTTTCAGATTTTTAATGACCAAAGTCATTAATTAATTTTTAAGCCTCGAAGCTGAAATGCAATACAAAAGTCCGGGCTTCGTCGAAGATTGCTTGGCCAAAATTTCAATCAATTTGATTGAAAAATGAGGGTGTGACAGTGCCGCCTCAACTTTTACAAAAAGCCGGATATGACGTCATCAAAGACATTTCTCAAAAAAAAGAAAAACACGTCTGGGGATATTATACCCAGGAACTCTCATGCAAAATTTCCTAAAGATGGGTCTGGTAGTTTACTCTTAATCGCTCTACACACACACACACACACACACACACACACACACACACACACACACACACACACACACACACACACACACACACACACACACACACACACACACACACACACACACACCACGACCCTCGTCTCGATTCCCCCCTCTACGTTAAAACATTTAGTCAAAACTTGACTAAATGTAAAAACGAACATGCAACATTAACTGTACAAACCCGAACAAAACACTACTACCAACAACAAGAAAGACGGGGAAAAAGGGTTACGCTACTGCATGGACGCACGCACACATTTGGTCCACACGTTTATATCAGAAGGATCTACACACATCTAAACACACGTTCTGTTCATTATGTTTCAGAGTGCATGTGGAGTTCTTCACGAACGAAAAGTCATTCAAGGAGCGGTTGCAGCTCTACTTCATCAAAAACCAGAGATCCAGTGAGTAAACTCTTCGTATTTGCTATTTCGTATTTCTTCGTAACTTTGTCAATTAAAAACTTGTTAAAAAATAAACAACAACTGGTCCGAAAACGTAAAGAATGGACACAGAGGAGGTTTCCTGACCTTCTGTCGACAGCCCCCAACAGAGCAGCCAGAAGAAGGGTCTCATGATGATGATGATGATGATGATGATGATGATGATGATGATGATGATGATGATTTCTTTTGGGCTATGGGGAATTCGTGCTGTTGTCCCTGGGGATAGCGCGCAGGGACAGAATGGCGCCACCCTATTTTTTCCTGCATGCGTGTATGCGTTTTTTTCTCTCCAAAGCCTGAGACTTTTGCTATGACTTTGGGATCTTTATCGTGCGCATGCGTGCACACGCGGGTATTCGGACACCGACAGGAGTCTGCACAAAGTTGATTCTGGGCACACTCTCCTCAGTGTCTGAACAACCCCATTATTTCATTGTAATTACGATTATAACAGGATTCAGTGTGTTAATTAAAGCATTACGCCTGGTTCCGTACCTAAGCAAGTTCTCCTGCTGAGTATGAAATACGACTTCTTGTTACACGTGCTTTTGCACCTAGCCTTCAATCTTTTGTAGGAAATGCAACGTTTCAGAAGTACAACAACCAGGTTTTTGAATACTCAACTCAAATGGCACAACATAATAACAATGTGGATCTTTCTATATAATAGCGCAAATCATACACTAGTTCTAAGCACCACCATTATCAAACGAACACAGGGTTGCACACAAAGAAATCTGTTGATTTGTTAAAAGTGAAAATACATTTCGTAAACATATACAAAGACTTGGCCATGTAGAGTCGAAAAAAGCACAAAATGTAAAAATCAGAAAGTGTTCACCTGTTGACGGTTTTCAGTGCCTAAAGCCTGTCTTTAATTGAGCCCGAAGTCGGCTTCGCGAAGTCTTTTTACCGAAAACTTAGTGCTAAAGCTTCGTGCGGCCAGCTTCGCGAAGTCTTTTTAGCGAAAACTTAGTGCTAAAGCTTCGTGCGGCCAGCTTCGCGAAGTCTTTTTAGCGAAAACTTAGTGCTAAAGCTTCGTGCGGCCAGCTTCGCGAAGTCTTTTTAGCGAAAACTTAGTGCTAAAGCTTCGTGCGGCCAACTTCGCGAAGCATATTTCGCGTAGTCGACTTCGCCAAGTTAAGGACAGGCTTAGCAAGTTGGTCTGTGGTTCGATTTATGCCGGGTTTTCCCGAACGCTGTCATATACTGTGTTGTTCGCAGTTGGTGTGGAGTAATATCTATGCCTGTCTTTTTCCAGGTTTACGTATTCGCATCTTCAACCTGGTGATCAAACTGCTGACATGCATCCTGTACGTGGTCAGGGTGATCATGGACAGCAATTGGTAAGGTTCTTCTCTACTTTGGTTTAATATACATTCACTGTTTTTATTTATTTGAAGATTCTTTAAATGTGTATTGTTGCTGTAATGAAGATTATTATATTGAAGATTGATTGTAAGGGGCTTAGAACTATATTAGGGTTTTTGCCATATAAATGCCTTTATTATTATTAATATTATTATTATTATTATTATTATTCAAGAATTAACATAAGCAAAACGCCATTTTGCCCTCAGGGACAGGAATTGGTGGGTTTGTTGTTGATGTTTGTTTGTCTCGAGAACCCGAAGGGTCCAGCGAGACCCATTCAGCATCGATCTTATTCTCTCTTTTGTTCTTGACGTACTGTTTAGAAACTATTTAACAGCAGTTCGTAATTCTGCGTTCTGTTATCAAAAATAAACGCGAACAACACTTCATTTAGAAGGAAAAAAAATCGATAGCAGTTCGTATAATATATATCTATATTCAGTTATCAAAAATGAACACAAACAACACTTTATTTTGCCCTCATTAGACAAATTGTGTTCATTCATCAACAATTAACATGATGACAACTTCATTGTACCGTCATTGACAGCAATTAATAATATTGCTCCGCGCGTCTTTCTTGATTAGTGATCATTCATCGACAGTTATGATTAAAAAACATTCACTTCGCCTTCATTGTCAGCATTTTTTAACACCCCCACCCCCCCGTTTCCCGTTTTGTGTATTACATTGTGTTCATTCACCAACAATAGACGAATTACAAAAATAACTCCGTCGGATCTGTATGGGTTACCGAAGAGTAAATACCCTTGCCAAAACCTCTGACAAACATTCAGGGTTTCATTTACTAGTGCGCCCTGCGCCATTAGTTCTGAAAATGTCCCATCACAATTCCCTTTAGTGCGTCAAAGGGCGCATTGAGAGTACATACCACTGCGCCACCAAATGTACACTTTACATCGGATTACACACACACACACACACACACACAAACACACACACACACACACACACACACACACACACACACACACACACACACACACACACACACACACACACACACGCACACACAGATAACACGATATAGCGGTTAATTCTCAGATGGCACCATATTGCACCATATTGCATCTTTGGTCAAAACGCGTACAGGCCTCTTAGCCACTTCTTGCCTTCGACTGTGTCCCATCGGAATTTGGTTGAGGGGAACAAATGTCCCATTGCCTTTTTCTCCCAGGCTAAACCCTGAACATTGGAGGGTCCAATCACTAGCGAGGGTTGTGTCGGAAACACGTGCTTCTGTCCACCACTTGTTTGTGATTTTCCCCTCCAATGTTTGTCAGGGGAAACTCACTCTTCCACAACCAATACACACCCGACGGAGTTATTTACGAAAATCGTCTATTAACATAACCAACAGTTATTTTGCCTTGTATCATTTGTCATCAAAATGTCATTGTTCTTTTGTGGGTAACTAGCTAGATAACATTTTGTGTATTTGGTGTAACAAATGTCAATGAGTTCAACGCCTCTGACGAGAAAGTAGCATGCTTAAAAGAGGGCCGGGACTGATAAGAATCAGAAAAGAACACCAAATTACAAAAGACTAACAGTACGAGAGAGAGAGAGAGAGAGAGAGAGAGAGAGAGAGAGAGAGAGAGAGAGAGAGAGAGTAGTTGTTTATTTGTTGCAAATCATAGCACGTGAATATTCTTTGATTAGCCAACCTCCCTCCTCCCCCCTGTCTCTCTCTGTCTCTTAATTTGTATCCCGCCCTCCCTCCCTCTCTCTCTCTCTCTCCCTGTCTCTCTCCCTCTCTCGGTGGTTATGTGCGTGTGGCAAAATCATTACACACAACAAAAAGTACTGTTATAACATAATACGTTCGTCCTTATGAATTACACAACTGTGTGTATCTCTTGTTTTGCCCATCCCGACAACAAAAGACCTTAATTCACAACCGACTTCTGATGCAACACGCTTTTTCACTTTTCTGGACATGATGGTTAGTCATTGAACAAAGAGACACATGGTTAGAGTTCTTCTTGGATCTGGTCAAAACGGACAGTAATAATAATAATAATACGAATATTTATAACGCGCACATATCTCACCAACAGTACTCTGACATCTCAACACAAAAGACTGTAATGAGTGGACATTCATTCGAACACTCAGACATGTTTCCAGAGTTCCGAGACTGACCAGTCATTCATTGGCCAATCTGATTATCCATAGGAGGCATAGTGGGATTACGTGCGAACAAAACCGTTTTGTTTTTATCTTTTTTTGTCTAGAAAAGCTCTTAAGACGAAGTCAAAGAGACATGTGTTCTTAGTTATAAGACTTGATTAGTCTTATCGGTCAGCGGAAAAATCGTATGAATCTAATTGTGTTTACTGTGTTTGTTAAGAAATTAAGCACTATATTGGTCTTCATACGCAATGTGTATTATAATGTCTTCATATGTATCTAAATATATATACACCCAGACAATATACTTTTGTACTCTGTACTACTTGGAGGTCGCTGAACGTTGATTTTTAACGAATACAAATACGCTTTAATTTAAAAGCAAGAGTGGTTATTTGATTCGGCTGTCTATTGAAACAATCGTTGACATACATTCTTTTTGTAAAGGGGACCTTGTTCAACGTACAGTCGTTTAACCTTTCACGCTAAAATGGTGTCATTTAAGCGATTTTTGTTACGATATCTTCGGATCCCGGCAGTTTAACATTTTACTCCAATGTCAGTACATGTACTGCTAACATAATGATTATAGAAAATACTGATGAATCCACACAGAACTAGGTGTAGTTGTTTTATGTCACTTAAGAATATTTAAGTCAAACCCGTTGGCAAATAAGCTGTTCTTTATTTCCTTTTGATTTAGTATTGAATACTAACTTACCCGATTTTTTTAAATTGGTGTCATTGAATCAGCTTTTCCACACGAACATTCACATGTATAGCTCCCCAAATTACCCCTTCCAGCTTAACTGGCAAAAGTTTAACATGAAATTATTAGGTTAAATAACAATTAAGAACAGTTTGGCTGTGACTTTAGTTGACAATTACCACAGAAAAACTCATGATCGCATTTATTGTTTTAAAGGCCATGGCAACCACACAACTTGTACACAACGTCTTAGCTCTGAAGTAAGGAATAACTAAGAATGAAACGTACACATACGTAATATTAATCATTTTTGCATGCCATGAAAATCGTCTTTTTCGAGAAATATGGCGAAGTGTATTTACTGTCACCGTTCACATCTAATATGCTTTTCAGGGAATGTATTGGTGTCTGCATTCGCTCAATGAGCACTTGTTTTGGATATATAAACATAATTTTTTTCCAAAAAGGATATCAACGTCTAAAGATGCTCATCTATATATATATACGACTAGTGTCTGTGTGTCTGTCTGTGTATCTGTGTGTCTGTGTGTCTGTGCGCGATGCACGGCCAAAGTTCTCGATGGATCTGCTTCAAATTTGGTGGGCATATTCAAGTAGACCCGGGACACGACACAACCGGGTCGATATTTCAACACGTGCTCTCAGCGCGCAGCGCGGAACCGATTTTGGTTCCACCTCAGCTATTTTGGTTCCACCTCAGCTTACCCGGGCCCCCATACCGACACACCATAGCCGCTACACCACATCACAACGCCAAAGTTCTCGGTGGATCTTTTTCAAATTTGGACACCGTATTCAGCTACACCCCGGACACAATATCATCGATGAGATATTTCAACACGTGCTCTCAGCGCGCAGCGCTGAACTCATTTTCGTTTTTGTGTTCATTTCACCATTATAAGTAACTCTTCCTTATCTTCTCCAGTGTTTGGCGTTTATCTCCCTTCCTTCGTGTGGCTTTCCCGTTCAGTTGTAAGTTACTATTATTTTTAGAATGTCACTGCGCTGTCCACTGCGCTGTCCACAACGCTTCCCTTGCACCCGTAAGTTGTTCTTACTGTCAAAGTGAAAAGGTCGAATCAATTTATAGCCACGCGAAAAATACACTCTCACCTATCTCTATATATTTATAGATACAGATATGCATATATATATACGGCTTCTCTGTGCACGGTGTGTGTGTGTTTGTGTGTGTGTGTGGGCAAAAACCTATGTATTATAGAGTTCTGTTTGTGATGGGGTCTAGCGGCTTTTGTCTGTCTGTATGTTCTGGCATGTGAGAAGCCACAGCAGATGATATAGGGCTAAGAAATAAGCTCAAAAATTCTCAATCCCGTTTGACAGGACTTCGCCTTTCAAAGGTGATTGTGGTGAACCGCCACGCTGTCTGTCTCTGTCGCGCCGTTCACCCCAAATTCCCGTTTCTGAGGTACTATTTTTAGAATGTCACTGCGCTGTCCAGAACGCTTCCCTTGCACCCGTAAGTTGTTCTTACTGTCAAAGTGAAAAGGTCGAATCAATTTATAGCCACGCAAAAAATACACTCTCACCCAGTGATGTTCCGAGGCGTCGGTCATCGGTCATAGACCGATTTAGGTTGTAAAATGACCGATTGCAAACACCTCTGTCCCGTCAAATGTCCGATCCGATCGCGAAGTCCGCGGTCATTGTCTGATAGTATTACGTCTAGAGCGGTCACTGCAAGAAGAATCTGTACAAACTGAAGTATCAAACCCCGTTAAAACGAGTTCGAATCGGGGCCTACTTGAACTTCAATTTTCACTCTCGGTCGAACAATAACACAAGGGACGCAACTCTCGACCGAACAATATTACAAGAGCCACAACTCTCGCTACTTTTGACAGCGACACTTTACTTCCGCCGCCACATTTCTGCAAAGATGCCGCCGAAGAAAAAGGTTTGCGTGGTTTGCGTGGAAAAAGGGCAGATACTTTTGAGTGGCTTTGTTTAAAAAAAAGGACGACACGGACAGTCAAGTTGCAGGGCCTTCGGCCCCGTCGGAGACTGAAGTCTCAGAAGGTGAGCCAATAGATCTACAACCTCAGGAAGAGACGCAGGAAGAGACGCAAGAAACGAAAGTAGGGGCGACCAGAAAGTTTGTGCAGAGCTGGTTTTCTATGTTCCCTTGGCTCAGCTACAGCAAAGAAAAAGAACTGATGTTCTGCACCATCTGTCAGGAGGATGGCGTTGCCTCAAACTCGTTCACCGTTGGTTGCAGCAACTTTCGCAAATCCGCACTGGCAGACCATGTACGAACAGACGATCCCTACTGAACACTGTTGCATTTAAAATATTAAAATAAAATTTGGAACTGTTCAGTTTTTATTTGCCTTTATTCGTAATCGTAAATAAATAAATAAATAAAATAAAATATTCATATATTCTCAGTCATCTAAAAAGGTTAGGTGCCATGATTGGTTCGCTTGATCTGAATGTCATATTGTTTTTTTGTAGTCAGGACATGATGTCCTATTAGTTTTTTGATTCAGGACATTTTGTCCTGTTGCCCTCCAGTCCTAGGAACAACACTGCTCACCTATCTCTATATATTTATAGATATAGATATACATATATATATATACGGCTTCTCTGTGTGTGTGTTTGTGTGTGTGTGTGTGGGAAAAAACCTGTTGATTGTAGAGTTCTGTTTGTGATGGGGTCTAGCGGCTTTCGTCTGTCTGTATGTTCTGGCATTTGAGAAGCCACAACAGATAATATAGGGCTAAGAAATAAGCTCTAAAATGCTCAATCCCGTTTGACAGGACTTCGCTTGCAGAGGTGATTGTGATGAACCGCCACGCTGTCTGTCTCTGTCTCGCGATTCACCCCGGCGAAGCCGGGTATTCCTCTAGTTCTACATATATTTACTATCGTCACCAGGAAAACCATCCCTGTTACTGCTGATTTTTTTTGTAATCAGACTGCATTATCTTAAAAAAAAAATTTCATACCAATTTCGAATGTATATTAACTTTTGCATTGATTATTTTGGGGGAGGGCGTCGGGATTTGGGGTCATCACTATCATCTAAATTATAAGATACATTTGAACTATTTGTCCTTTTGCTGAGAATTTATGGTCATCCCTTGATTTGATTTTGTAGTCCTTAAGGCCTGACTTAGCCCCGAAGTACTGATCTTATTATGATTTTCTTTTAAGTATGATTTTTTTGTCATCCAAAATTGTAAATAAGCATATATCAAGTATCATCCATTTTACAAAATCATTATTCTATTTACACAAGCGTACTCTAGCACTCCCAAATCAGATACAATTGGAGAATTTCTGATTCGTACCTATTTTGTTTACAACTGTAAATTTTATCTCAAATTTGTATGTAGTCGAACTTATGTAAGAAATGTGAATCCCTGTGTGCTGGAAATCACCACTCAAAGCATACATCCTCGTTTTCATTTTAGTTAATTGAGGTAAGATTCTTCAGACATTTATGACCACAGAGCAAGCTGCGATTATGATTCGAAGATTCAAAATTCTTCATAGCTTTAATGTAAGTTGTGTGTGATATTCCAACTTTTAACTGCGAATGCTTACGTTACTCGGTACTGACCAGAAACAAATTATCATTATATTATTACACTTGTACATTTTTATTTAGGGCTATGCAGAATGCTCAACAACATTCTGCGACTGCGGCAGCAGCATTAGCACTATGGCGAGTATTATTTTTTTCCTCCCAAATCTGAACTGAATCAGTTTTTCGGTTTTGCACGCATTTTTAACTGCATGACAGCTTCGAACGTTGTAGTTCTTTGTCATGCGGTTTCTAATCCAATAGTATTAGCATGCTTTCTGTTTTTATATCACAAAATTTGCAGTTTTTTTTAAATCGGTTATATAATCCAATAGGCGTAGCACGCTTGATCTTTATAACTGCCATGCTCATAGTATTCCCTTTTAGAAGCTTGACCCTGGTGGCGATGAATATTGGGTTTGACACGGAGTTCTTTCTCTCTGCATGACAGTTTGAAGTTAACAGTTCCTGTTTTGCGGTTCAAACCCCCAAGGTTTCGAGCATGCTTGGATTTATATTTGAAGCTATTTTATTCCAGAGGGTTGAAATTCGTTTTAGCTATAGACTTTATAGTTTTGCTGAAAACCTTTGTTTGGTTTGAATGGTTTAGTAACATTACTTTTTGTAGATTGCTTGGTGTGTACAATTTTCTGGTTGACCTTGCGGGTTAATGCTTTTATGCAAACCCGACCCTTAATACTGTTTGCGAATTACAAATTTGATACATTGTTCGATTAGATGCTTTTCTTTGTATGACATTTATGACCAAATGATCCGTTGTTCACCATACACTTATGAAAATGTCATCCTAATTCAGGTTTGACGTTTGTACTATTTGAAAAATATAAATTTTACGCCTTTAATTCCGCAGTCATTAATATTCAAAGGAGAATTGGTGTAATATTTGTGAACAAAATAGTCCGTTATATATAATGCATTTAGAAAAATAGAATCTTAATTGATGGTTAATATGTTTTAATTTTTAGACAAATCGGACTTCCAAAGACATGAATTCCACAATCATGGGCTTTTTGTTTTTGTAAATTAGAAGTATTTTTGGCGACAAGTAAGGTGTGGTTGCTATGTTACAAATCTATTTAGTAGCTGTTTCGACCAATGGTTGTATACAACGACTGGCGTTCACTTCTTCATTTTTGCCTACCAGCCCCCTGTTTTCTTGGAAATAATATTGCAGCTTTTCAAGCGCGATAACACTGAAGACACAAGTGGTGTGAGGATGTACAAATATGTGTTTGTAGTGTCTCCAGATGTGTGATGTAAATTGTACATGCTTATTAGTTGGCATAAAAGTAGCGATACATCGCCTTGTACTGTTCTGTCCTGTTCCTAATCGATCTATGTTACTTTTCAGTTGCAACTGACTATAGTTTCCACAATTGCGTTAACATTATAACTCCACTTTAGGTCACACTACGTCAAAAAATATATTCCTGTGAAGGAGTATATATGCACAGTAATTTAATATTTTTTACAACTTGTATTTGTTCTTCAAGCCTGCTCTAAGTTTTTTTCATGAAGTCTGTTACGATTTGCATGCACTTTTACCACATGTGATACTAGGAAGTTACCCTTCGCATATTCTTTTTATCAATGTATGAGGATTCTTTGTGAGACAATTTTTCTTTGATTTGTTTTTGGGACTCTTGGCATTTCACACACTAAAACTTATCTTCACCTTGTGTGACCTTCGAGTTGGAAAATGTTTAAATGAATTCATATCTCATGCATTTTCTTTGCACGTTTATCTATTTGTTTTGATTTGAATGTTTTTGAAATAAAATTTTTTGAGTCACTTGAGAAAAAGTGACTCTATGTAATCGGTCAGTGTTAGTCTGTCCGGCCGGCCGTCCGGCCGGCCGTCCGTAGACACCACCTTAACGTTGGACTTTTCTCGGAAACTATCAAAGCGATCGGGCTCATATTTTGTTTAGTCGTGACCTCCAATGACCTCTACACTTTAACGATGGTTTCGTTGACCTTTGACCTTTTTCAAGGTCACAGGTCAGCGTCAAAGGAAAAATTAGACATTTTATATCTTTGACAAAGTTCATCGGATGTGATTGAAACTTTGTAGGATTATTCTTTACATCAAAGTATTTACATCTGTAGCCTTTTACGAACGTTATCAGAAAAAAAAGGGAGATAACTAGCCTTTTCTGTTCGGCAACACACAACTTAACGTTGGGCTTTTCTCGGAAACTATAAAAGTGACCGGGCTCAAATTTTATGTGAACGTGACTCATTGTGTTGTAAATAGCAATTTCTTCCTGTCCATCTGATGCCTCATATAATATTCAGAACTGCGAAAGTGACTCGATCGAGCGTTTGCTCTTCTTGTTTTAAAACAGACTGTTTCTTTCTCTTTTAACTGTTGAAACATTTATAAGCTTAGTTAATCGGACCGATCTTTACCTTTTGATTCTGGAAGAACCACGAATCATTGTTGTTGATTCATTGAACTAAACATTATTAGTCTTGTTAGTCCAATTGTTTATTCTTTTGTTTGTTTAGCCCTACTGGTACGACTTGGAGAAAAAAAATAGAAATTGAATGAAAGAAAGAAAGACGAGGTCACACATCTTAAAGCAATCCAGAAAAAAATACATTTTCTTGCATGTGTCATCGACGTATAGAAAAAGAAGAAAAGAAAAGAGAAAAACAGAAAAGAGAAAAACATGTAAAAAAAATTAAAAAAACACCCCCCCACACACAAGACGAAGAAAGGGAGATAGAAAGAAAGAACGACAGTAAAAGACACACTGAAAGAAAGATGGAAAGAAAGAATAAGAAAAAAAGAAAGAAAAAAGGATAACAGAGAAA
>NC_090259.1:21979933-22092433 GCF_037325665.1 Littorina saxatilis
CTTTTCTGAAGTGCCGTAACGGAGTTTCGATTATTCAAACATCAAATTAACATTTTTGTTTTCATTCTATTGTTTTTATTATCTGGAAGGAAGTTGAATAGCAGAGGATGTGGCTGATTGCTAATCTGTTGAACCCGATAGTCCCTGAGAGCGGTGTTTTTCGTTTGGCACTTTACAAGATTGTCTGTTGATGACGTTTCTTTTCTTTTTCTCTGATGATCATTTCTGAAGCCTGATTATTTACGATTATTCCCCCCTCTGCTTCTTTCTCTCTGTAAACTGGAAAGGGTGTTTATTTTTCGGTAAACGCCCAGCAACCAAACAAATAGCCTCCCAGCAACCGACCTGATTGCTCATGGGTTGAGAAGCTACACATTGTGGGTACTACTTTTAGCGACTGAAAAGTTCCGAATGCTCAAATGTACGAAATATACATCTCTAGAGCAGACAACACAAACATACCGCATTTAAACGTATAACTACAGACTTGAACAACCGAAATCCAATATAAAATCCATGAGTTTAGCTGTTTTCTGAATCGAAATCTAACTTGTACACCGGAACCATCGACACGAAGCTCTCAAGGCAAGTAACTCGCATACTTTGTTGACAGTCTTGACCCCCGGACATCATTTCCATAACATTTGTGACCCTCCACCACGGAATGAGTCGCATGTCACCTTTGCATGATTTTCATTTTTATACATTTTCCTTGAGAGTTTTTTATGCTCTATATCCAGTGGTGAAAACCGGTTTAGAATAGAGCGAAAACTGTTTGAGTTATAAGCCTGTGACTAAGGTGACCCTCACACTGTTACCAGACACTCCCCGGACTTATATCAAGCCTAGCGCAGAACCGCGCGAGGTGACATGCGACTCATTTCGTGGTGGAGGGTCACATTTCAAGGTAGTCTAGCCATTCTGCGACGTGATGCGTCAGATATTGTGAGAAGGGTCTGTCTGATCAAACTACAGTCGTGATTAATTAGAAAAAAACACAGTAACACCAAGTTTCAAAGACTTTCGGGCCACGCCCTTCTTCAGTGAAAAATAATTAATTAATTTCTTAATTAATTAATTAATTAATCTAATTAATTAATTTCTAATTAATCAAACTACAGTCGTGCGCAATCCAGAGCAAGTGAAAAATAGCGACTATCCACAAACGGAACATGTCGCTCCCAACCCATGTACTTTCTTAAAATACACTAGTGTCAAACCCCGAATTTGTTGGTATCCTCGATTTGGAATGATTGCAGTCTACATCTGTTTAGGATGTCTGTATTTAAAGGTTTGTTTTCTCTCCTGTGTGTTTGGCAGGCAGTTCATCTGGAAGGTGGAGAGAGATGAAGGTGTGTGGATCTGTCAGGTCAGCGTCGCCATCATCAGTATGTGTGAGAACATCCTCGTCCAGTACCTCAGCTATAAGGTGACTGCAACTTAAGGGATGAATGTTTTGTTCCTCTGTCCGTGTCTCTTTGTCGTTCTGACTGTGTGTCTGTTTTGTGTGTGTGTATGTGTGTGTGTGTGTGTGTGTGTGTGTGTGTGTGTGTGTGTGTGTGTGTGTGTCTGTCTGTCTGTCTGTCTGTCTGTCTGTCTGTCTACATGTGCGTATACAAATGCGTCATACATTTACTGGATGTTTGTGTATGCCTGGTAGAGGGGACGGGTTAATGTATACACCTACATAAGTATCGCAAAAACACAAGTAATTTATCGCATTAACGACATGGGTGTAACAACATATTCGGCACGAGATACAAGTATTTCGCGGACAAATTCAATAAAGCGAATTTCTCTTCTGCATAAATGTAATAAAGCAGACATATCACACTTACTGAGGTATAATGGAATCAGTCAGTTGGAGACGCCCAAGGGATAATTCTGAATTACCTATCACACGCAGATCAGACAATAATATTATTGTCTAGACTTCTCATAAAAAGATATCAGGGATGGGATGACTGTTAATTTTGGTATTACCTTTTCTCCCAGGGAAACATTCTGCAGCAGATCATCAGCTTGGAATTTCTCACAGAGCTCATCACAACTGTGCCATTTCTTTTTACGGTAAGTATAAATATCGGTCTGTTAGTGTTATTGCATGCATACACACTGATCTGTGTGTGGGTGTGTGTGTGTGTGTGTCTGTGTGTGTGTGTGTGTGTGTGTGTGTGTGTGTGTCTGTCTGTCTGTCTGTCTGTCTTCCTGCCCGTCTCTCTGTCTGTCTGTCTGTATTTTGGTCAGCCCATCCGCTAGGGTCAGTGTGTATGCTCGCCAAAAAGCTAGACGGTTCTGTTTTTTGCTCGTCTTACATTATTCCATTCTGGGCAGCTTCTCTGCTAACTCCTTTTTCGATCCGCAGAAAGTTTTGATTTGTCAGATAAATATTCCAGGCTAGGAGCCTTTAAATGCAACCACATGTGTCAGAAAAGTGCATGAATGATCTTAACGGTCATGCAGTGCGGACGGCTTTGCCAGTCTTCATGAATATTTATTACAATTTGTTTTCGGGACGTTATTTCACATGCATTTAGCCTTTTGATGTGAACTCAGACATAGTATGTTATGTTGACCGCTATTGTCAGTGATTACATTGATATATTCTGTTTTACCAGGGGTGTACATTTGTGTTGACATGTTAGAGCAACGTTGTTTTTCTGCAATGAAGAAAACGGACGCTTTGCGATAATACTACCCTCGTGCTACGGCAGACTAATTTGTTTTTAGTGATGACATTATTTTTAATGATTTTATCATTATACGTTTTATTAATGACATAGTTTACTGACAAACGTTAATTTGTGTTAAGGGATGTTTCTTTTTCTGTATCACTAATTTAAACTATTGAGAAGTGGGTATTCTCTTATTTGTGTGAGTGATTTATGCCACTGGGGAATGGTTTCTCTCTTGTATGTGTCAGCAATTCAAGCCAATGAGGAATGGTTTCTCTCTTGTTTGTTTTGGCAATTGTAGCCACTAAGGAATGATTTCTTTCTTGCATGGGAATGTGTGAGCAATCTACAGAGGGATGGGTTCTCTCTTGTTTGTGTGAGCGATTCAAGCATTTGAGGAATTATGTCTTCCTTGTTTGTGTCAGAAAATTCCAACCACCGAGGAATGGTTTCTCTCTTGCTTGTGTCGGCTATCCAAGCAACTGAAGAATGATTTCTTTCTGGTTCACGTTAGTTTTTCCAACCACCGGGGAATGGTTTCTATCCTGTTTGTGTCGGCTATCCAAGCCACTGAGGAATAATTTCTTTCTGGTTCACGTTAGTTTTTCCAACCATCGAGGAATGGTTTCTCTCTTGCTTGTGTCGGCTATCCAAGCCACTGAGGAATGATTTCTTTCTGGTTCACATTAGTTTTTCCAACCACCGAGGAATGGTTTCTCTCTTGTGTAGGCTATCCAAGCCACTGAGGAATGATTTCTTTCTGGTTCACATTAGTTTTTCCAACCAAGTTGTGAAACAACGTGGGGGCGAGTTTGCAAATGTACTGATGCAAAGAATTGTTAATCCTTTTTGGGTTGATGTTTTTAAACATTATAAAAAAGTGTGTAACAAATGTATTCCATCTTCTTTTCATGACTTTGTATCTGAATGTCTTTTTTATAATATCAATATATGCAGAGACAAGAAGGTGTTGTTTCTTAGAAGCTGGGCACATTGTGGTATTGTTTCTGTTGGTCACTTGCTGAAGGAAGATGGATTTTTGACCTATGATGAATTTAGCAGAAAATACCCAAATGTGACTGTTAATTTTTTGTTATATCAAGGAATAGTACGGGCTGTTAAGAAGTATCAATGTAAGCTAGAAATTGACTTTTGTGATAACTTTGTGGTAAGTGACCCATGTGTCTGGCAGTGCTTGGCCAGTGGTGGTTCTAAACATGTCTATGGATATTTGATTAAGAATACTGATCCTCTGAAATGTATTGAAAAGTGGACAGCTGCACTGAACTGTAATGTAGATGTCAATAAGGTTTTTCTAAAAATTAAAAGAACAACTGAGGACGTACGTCTCAGATGGTTTCAGTATAGACTGATATATAGAATTATACCCACCCAGCGTTTTTTGCATCTGAGAAAAATTGTTGAATCTCCTATTTGTACTTTCTGCGGACAGCAGGAGGAAACGCTAGAACATCTTTTTTGGGACTGTATAAAAACACAGGCCTTTTGGAATGATTTCCTTCAGTGGATGCGAGACAATTTTGTACATTGTACTAATGTTAGACTGTATAAGCAACTTATTATCTGTGGCTACCAAACAAACTGTGTGACGGACAAAACCTTTGATTTGTTCCTTCTAATCGCAAAATACCACATTTATACATCTAAAATACGTACGACCGGCCCCCATTTTCAGGTTCTTGTTTTAACTCTAAAACAAAGATTTTTGGCAGAGAAGCACAATGCATTGGTTAACAATGAGTTAACTTCTTTCAACAGAAACTGGAGTCTGTACAGGCATGCGATGGAATGATTTTATGTTTTTTTTATTTATTTTTTTTTGTTTGTTTTAGCCTGGTCACCGCTCGCTATCCTCTTCCTCTTCTTTCCCTGATCCTTATTCTCTTCTGTCACTCTTCTTTCTTCCTCTCTCTTTTCCCTCTATCCTTTTTGTACTGTCTGTTTATATGTGTGTGTGTAAGTGATATGGTTGAGATGGCCTCAACTGGATATTTGCTATTTTCGTTACCCTATGTAGACTGTTTTTGATCTGTCTTATGTTATATTGTCTGGAAAAGAAAAAAGAATAATAAAAAAAATTTAAAAAAAATAAAAAAAAAACTCAAAAAAAAAAAAAACTCAAAAAAAAAAAAGGTTTTCCAACCACCGAGGAATGGTTTTCTCTCTTGTTTGTATCAGCTATTTAAGTCGATTATGAATGTGTTTTTTTTTCGTTTTGGTATCAGCTATTCATGTTACCGAGGAAGGGTTTCTCTCTTGTTTGTATCAGTTGTAAAAGCTACCAAGTTTTCTTTCCGCTTTTCCAGCCACAGGCTTCTCTCTTGTTTGTTTCAGGGGTTTCAAACCGGCCACTGATTTACGGGTTCTTTCTTCTTTGTTGCAGGTTTTCAAGCCATAGAGGAAATGATTACTTTTTTGTTTGTTTCAGGTTTTCAAACAACTCAGTAATAGCTTCTCTCTTATTTGTATTAGCGGTTCAAGCCATTTAGTAATATTGTCTGTTGTCATTGTTGCAGCTTTTCAAGCCACTGAGGAACATGTTTATCCCTGTGTTTCTCAACTGCTGGCTAGCCAAACTTGCCATGGAAAATATGTTTGTAAGTTATTTGTACAATTCTATCATGTTCATGGATCTTATTCCTAGTAGAAAGTAGGAGTCATAGTACAGACAGACACAGATAAATATATACACGGACACACGCACGCACACACTCACACAGGCGTAATATTATATAAAAAAAAAAAACAAGAAAGATAGGTTGCTGGAACGTTTGTTATTGACAAAACAATACATTCACACATATTTCGACCCAACGGTCTTTTAAGTGAACAGACAAACAAATATTCACACAAAACTTATCTTAATAGTTCTATCAGTTTGCGTCCACTCGTCAGGAAGCCGAGCGAATGAATGATTGTTTGATTAAATGAATGACGTAGAAAGGGAATGACGTAGAAAGGAAATGACAACATACCTTTCTTGTTTTTTGATTCTGAATTTTGGAACGTTGGCAGTCTCTTTGTTTTTGGATTTGTAATATTATATTGTTCTCCCCATCTCCTGCCTGTAACGCCATTGTCCCGTTGGGGCGGGGGGGGGGGGGGGATTTGGAACGACAATTCTAGTTAAAGACTCACACGCGAATTGTTATCTTGTCCTCCCTGTTTACAGTCTGTAGCACAATCGTACCGTTGCCAAAGCATTTGGGACGAATGTATCAGTTCTGGTTATAAGTTGGAAAAGCCTCGATTCTCTCGTTGAAAGACATACGCAAGTAACTTAATACGTTGCAGAATTTATCCGAAAGTAAATAAATCAACGGAGTGCAGAAAAACAGAAAATCCTTATCACCAGAAAGCTTTTATCCTGAACAGTATCAGCCTAAACCATGAAAGAAGATTCGATAGAATTCGTCAGAAACTGGAGAACACAAAACAAGGAATTAGAAGATAAATGCATAACGGCCAGAAATGTTGTTCTCAACAATATGAACCAAAAGACAAAATCCAAAGAATTTATATTAAACTGAAGAAATCAAAGCAAGGCCTCAGGAGGTATATTCGTAGCAACCAGAAAGCTTATGTTGTCCTCAGCAACACCAGCCAAAAGACAACACCTATGGATTTGTATCTAAAACAAAAGTAATTGAAGCGAGGTCTCAGGAGATATATTATATTCAAAACCAGCCGAAACTTTAGTCCTCGACAAAATCAGCCCAAAACGCTGACAGACATGGGGAACAACGCGTACAGTCAAAACAATCAGACAAGTGATTATATTGCCCCAAAGCAAATTTGATAGCGGACGACTTGAATGTCACTTGGAAATACCGTGTGCGTTGGGAGTGTCATGACTAGTGACGGTTATATGCGAACTGCCCAGACAGCCATCAAAAAAGTCATTATACCCTGAGCTGTGTATTGCGTGGACAGCTTACATTTTGGATAATATATATGTGTGCAGACTCTGTCTCTCTCACTCTCTCTCTGTCTCTCTCTCTGTCTCTCTCTCTGTCTCTCTCTCTCTCTCTCTCTCTCTCTCTCTCTCTCTCTCTCTCTGACGTAGCAGTGTGAGTGTTTAAACGGTCGATTCAGTGCAGTGTGTGTGTGTGTGTGTGTATGTGTGTGTGTGTGTGTGTATGTGTGTGTGTGTGTGTGTGTGTGTGTATGTGTGTGTGTGTGTGTGTGTGTGTGTGTGTGTGTGTGTGTGTTCGTGCCTGCGTGCCTGCGTTCGTTTTTGTTTATGTTTCATTATGTAAAACAAAATGAAGGTACATTTTCTTGTTGGAGGTTCGAGTACGAAAGGCGAATTGTGGGTATGCACCATATTATGTCACTAGTGATTTTATACTTGTTTATTTCTTTGATCACAATCATGCACACATTCTACTATTTTAATACAGGGATGCATTCGACGTGGGGAGGTCAGTAAGAAAGACGAAAGGAAACTTTACAAGTGCATTGTTGAACAATGTCTTTCTTTCATCGTTGTCGTTGGGTTTGCATGCGCTGGTACATGCTTTCATGCATGTGGGTTATGATTGGACGATCGATCGATTGATTCAATTGGTTGGTTTGTGGGCTGGTTAGTTAATTGATTGATTGATTGATTGATTGATTGGTTCATTGATTGATTGGTTGGTTGATTGATTGATTCGTTATATAGCTGGTGTGTTGCTTTATTTGTTTGTTGATTGATTGGTTGATTGATTGATTGGTTGGTTGGTTGATTGATTGATTGGTTGATTGATTGATTGATTGATTGATTGTCTTACTGATGAACAGAACGATCTCCATCGAGTGATGCAGAAGTCTCAGTCAGCCCTGGCTCAACAACTCATGGTTTTGATCGCTACACTGCTGTGCCTTGTTTTTATTGGGTGAGTATGGTGCAGGCAAAAAATATGCAAACCCAACAACAACAAAAACAGAACCAAATCCAGCCATAATTATCGTTAGTTCAGCGACTGCTACTCTGCTGTTTTGTTTTGGGTAACGCTCGCTTGTAACAGAAACCCTTTAAAAAAAATGCAACAAACTAAACAACAGTATATCGTTGGTTGTCCCCACTCAAAACTTGCATGCTTGACATATGCCTTGTAGCAATGGGTTAACGGCATAATCACTATCAAAAAACTCTTTGATCTGGTGTTGGCTTTCGCGGTGATTAGCCTAGTTTGACATGGCGATCTTTTTTTTCTGGAGTATTTCAATAGTTGTTCTGTATTTTGCCGATCAAGTAAATGAGAACTTACTCATGATACAGGCAACAAAGAACAACAAGAACAACAACAACAGTACTTATAACCAACTTCAATGCAAATGTTGTAAATACGCCTTTGCTCAAGCCAATGGTCTTGAAGTTAAACTTGTGCCGCTGTCAGTAGAATTATACGCCGCAATTTCTGGAACATTCTTGGACGTTTCAATTAAGGGCAATACGGACTGCTTCTAATTTCCAGAATCCTATTTTCTAATTATTAAAAATACACATTTCTTAATTGGACCTTAGTTTTTACCTTGTCGCGCGTGTTGCGGTATTTATCTGACTTCCAATACATATAATATATAATATATAATATGTTGTAAATATGCCTTCGTTGCATCCAAGAACATTGAACTTTTGTTACCTCACTTTCTGGAGAAATCGGTGACTTGTCCTTCAAGAACAGTTAGGACTGATTCTGATTTCTAGAATTGTACGACCTAACTATTGATTGCTGAAAAGAGTAGAGACTGGGTGGCCGAGTGGTAACGCGCACTTGCGCTCGGAAGCAAGAGGTTGCGAGTTCGACCCTGGGTCAGGGCGTTAGCAATTTCCTCCCCCCTTTCCTAACCTAGGTGGTGGATTCAAGTGCTAGTCTTTCGGATGAGACGAAAAACCGAGGTCCCTTCGTTGTACACTACATTGGGGTGTGCACGTTAAAGATCCCACGATTGACAAAAGGGTCTTTCCTGGCAAAATTGTATAGGCATAGATAAAAAAAATGTCCACCAAAATACCCGTGTGACTTGGAATAATAGGCCGTGAAAAGTAGGATATGCGCCGAAATGGCTGCGATCTGCTGGTCGATGTGAATGCGTGATGTATTGTGTAAAACATTCCATCTCACACGGCATAAATAGATCCCTGCGCCTTGAGTCCGAGTCTGGAGATACGCGCGCGATATAAGACTTCATATAATAAACTGATTTCGATCGTTGACCGGTTCTTTAGAGTGTCAGTCGAGTTGAAGGTTGTTCCCAATACCTTCATTTCCTTGCATCTGGTGTGATCACCCCTTCGTTTAAGTGTCATCGCATGGAGTATAATCACGCCCGTGATGCGGACAAAGTCTTGAACTTCCATTGCATGATGAAGTTATTCGCCCACGATTCTGATCAAGTCTCGAACTTCCATTGCATGATGAAGTTATTCGCCCACGATTCTGATCAAGTCTTGAACTTCCATTGCATGATGAAGTTATTCGCCCACGATTCTGATCAAGTCTTGAACTTCCATTGCATGATGAAGTTATTCGCCCACGATTCTGATCAAGTCTTGAACTTCCATTGCATGATGAAGTTATTCGCCCACGATTCTGATCAAGTCTTGAACTTCCATTGCATGATGAAGTTATTCGCCCACGATTCTGATCAAGTCATGAATGCTGCAATTAGTGGCAGTTATAGGGCCGCTTCAATTTGCGATACTTACTTTAGGTTGACTGACCTCAATCATAATGTATTTATAATTAACGCTAGACACGCGAGAGTATGTCGATGGTTATGTACGTGAGTGTGTGGGGGTGGATGTGTGTGGACGTTGATATGTGTGTGCAGAGGTGCGTGATTTGTTTTATGTGATTGTGATTCTTGTGTAAGGACTGTGTTGTTACGTGCTGTATTATTTGTGTATACGAGCCAAAAGACAATTTTCTGTATGGTGTACACCGAAACAACACAACTTATATTGAATTGAAATGAATTGAATTGGATTGAATTGAATTGAATTGAATTGAATTGAATTGCATTGCATTGCATTGCATTGCATTGCATTGCATTGCATTGAATTGAATTGAATTGCACTCCCTGGTTTGAAAAAGGCTGAACTGATGATACTAGTGAAGAACAGAGTTTATGTGGCAGCTGTTTCCTGTGTTACGCATGCGTGTGAACAGCAACTGTCTCATAGGTTGGTCAGTGTCTGGTAATGATGAGTAATGTTCCTTTGGTTTTTCGTTCTGTTTTGCATTTATTGCTGGCTGGATTACTTACTGTTCTTTACCTGGCTCTGCCCCTGTCCGTTTCTGCATTTCTCTCTTTCTCTCCTCAATCCTTGTTTCGTCTGGTTTTTTCCTCGCGCTGTTCCTCAACGTTACGCCCTTCTCCATCAAACGTGTATAATTCGGGATATGTGGGCTACTTTGAAGGAGGTTAACCGTGATGCACATTTGTAAATCCTGTGATACATGGTTCACATGAACCTAATTCCATACTTATATCTGTTTTTTTCAGTGCCTGTGGCGTGGAGCATTTGCAAAGAGGCAGCAGCGAGAGGCCGATAAGCATATTCGAGTCCTTCTGGTTGGTGATCGTGACCTTCTCCACAGTAGGATATGGAGATATATACCCCGATATCTGGCCCAGTCAGGTCTTCATGATCGTCATGATCCTGGTTACCATTATCACTCTGCCGACACAGGTAAGAGGCTGCATACACTACAATATTACAATACAATACAATACAATACAACGATACAATACAATACAATACAATACAATACAATACAATACAATACAACGATACAATACAATACAATACAATACGATACGATACGATGCGACACAACGCAACGCAACGCAACGCAACGCAACACAATACAATACAATACAATACAATACAATGCAATACAGTGCAATACAATATAATATAATAATAATTAATTATAATAGAACACAACTAATACAATACAATGCAATTAATACAATGCAATGTATTACTGCAGTACACTATAATTATTACAATACAACTAATACAATACAATACAATGCAATATGATAATACAATACAATACAATCTACAATACAATACAATGCAATGCAAGAATACTCTATTATCTAAAAATGAGAAATTTAATTTGGCTGACAATGAACACATAACATAATTAAAACTCTTCAAATTACCAGTTAACCGTTACGATATTTTCATGGGGAAATATATGCTACAGGGTGTATCGTGTTAAAGCGTCCTGCTTCCTTCTATGGTTATGGCAAGGCTACACCGTGATGATAGTTCCTTGAAACCCTGTTTTTACAAAACATTGCGGGGCGAGGGGAGGGGGGGGGGACGGGGGGAGGGGTGGGTTAAATAGTGTTTGATTAGGTCAATTTTGCTTGTTTGCAAATGTTGAGGCCACATTTTGGCGACTACATTTTCCAGTCAATTGTATGTAAATTGTGGTCACACAATGTTTGACCCGGTCAGAACTAAGGAATTGCGATTCCGCTTGAAAGCTTACAAAATGTAATTTCTTCATAGATTTGTTATTCAAACTTTTGCCTGAAAGTGAAATTGCAGTAACAGACTCAATAAAAGGGTCGTACCGTATTCTTTATTATTATTTTTCTGAATTATAAAAATAGACATGTAGGGCTTACCTAAGAGGATATTCGTTGCAAGCAAATGATGGTGACCTTCCTTCGGCATGCTTCGTCGAGACAGGTACAGGTCAGCACATTTTCAGAACTTCTTTGTGCATTGTTAAGTTCGACCTCAGACGAAAATGAGTCCATAAACATGTCAGTTTAAGTTCGGTTCCACCTTTATTTTGTGGTCCTGAACGCCATTAGCAAAACAATAAATTGTCCTCAACGCGTTTCATCTTTGTAACTCTGCTGAGATCGACAGACGAAAACGGATGGAGAAACCGGACGAATGGGAAAGAAATTGATGGATGCCAAAAAATCGTGCTGATTTTTGCCACGTTTTATCTCCATCTGTCTTACTCGTGTTACTGGGAAGCATTCCGGCGTTGGACAAATGACAGTTTAACATTGTTTGCGTCTGTTGGGGGGGGGGGGGGGAGTAAGGTGTGTGTGTGTGTATGTGTGGAGGGGAGAAAGGTGTGTGTCTTTTTTGTTTGTGTGTGTGTGTGTGTGTGTGTCTGTGTCTGTGTCTGTGTCAGTGTGTATGTGTGTGTGTGTGTGTGTGTGTGTGTGTGTGTGTTCGCGCTTGTGCCTACGCGACCAGATCTCAGTTGCAGGATGATTTGTTGTCTGACAGACGGATTTAGGTTTGTGGGGGAGAATATGAGCTTTTAGACGTAGTGTCGATCTCCTTTTTGGAGACAGAGATGTATCTGCCTTTCGCCTTTGTCCTCATTTCACCATTTTCTGAAATCAATCAGAAGAATGTGTGATTTTGCATTTACACCAGGGACAAACGAAAGTGCTGACGGGAAATTGAATCATGGGATGGTGTCGTTGCGAAACTGAGTGTTGATTTTGTTCGTGCCGCTCGTGCAAAGACAATGCTTTGAGGTCGTTGTGCCCTAACACCAAGGACTGATGGGAACGAAGAACTTGAGCGAGCTTCCTTTCTTTGCGCAGATGAATAAATTGTCCACTGACAAAGCCATTTTGAAAAAACCTTAAAATTGCTTTTTTTTGTGTGCGGGTTCCACATTGTCTGATAGGCAGATTGTTACTGGTGCATACACACAACAAAAAAAGTCGCGTAAGGCGAAAATACAACATTTAGTCAAGTAGCTGTCGAACTCACAGAATGAAACGGAACGCAATGCAATTTTTCAGCAAGACCGTATACTCGTAGCATCGTCAGTCCACCGCTCATGGCAAAGGCAGTGAAATTGACAAGAAGAGCGGTTTAGTAGTTGCGCTGAGAAGGTTAGCACGCTTTTCTGTACCTCTCTTCGTTTTAACTTCCTGAGCGTGTTTTTAATCCAAACATATCATATCTATATGGTTTTGGAATCAGGAACCGACAAGGAATAAGATGAAAGTGTTTTTAAATTGATTTCGACAATTTAATTTTGATAATAATTTTTATATTTTTAATTTTCAGAGCTTGTTTTTAATCTAAATATAACATATTTATATGTTTTTGGAATCAGAAAATGATGGAGAATAAGATGATCGTAAATTTGAATCGTTTTATAAAAAAAAATTTTTTTTTACAATTTTCCGATTTTTAATGACCAAAGTCATTAATTAATTTTTAAGCCACCAAGCTGAAATGCAATACCGAAGTCCGGGCTTCGTCGAAGACTACTTGACGAAAATTTCAACCAATTTGGTTGAAAAATGAGAGCGTGACAGTGCCGCCTCAACTTTCACGAAAAGCCGGATATGACGTCATCAAAGACATTTATCAAAAAAATGAAAAAAACGTTCGGGGATTTCATACCCAGGAACTCTCATGTCAAATTTCATAAAGATCGGTCCAGTAGTTTAGTCTGAATCGCTCTACACACACGCACGCACGCACACACACACACACGCACATACACCACGACCCTCGTCTCGATTCCCCCCTCTACGTTAAAACATTTAGTCAAAACTTGACTAAATGTAAAAAGAGAAAATATACTAAAAATAAGAGAAAGACAATGAAAAAAAAAATAACAAAGATAAATCGAGATGAGAAGTGAAAGAAAGAGGGCAAGCAGTAAAGCAATTCAGCACAGCAGGGCCGGACCAAGTCCGTTTGAGGGGGGGGGGGGGGGGGGTTCCAACTGAAGGCAGGGGTCCAAAGTCCACATTTTGTTTCTCTCTGAGAGGTACATTGGATGGCCAGGGGGGAGGGGGGGGGTCCGGAACCCCAGGAACCCCCCCCCCCCCCCCCAGATCCGGCCCTGCACAGTGCAAGCAAACCGTGCAAAACCCCTTATGAATAATTGAAGGACAAAAAAAACAAGTCGCGTAAGGCGAAAATACAATATTTAGTCAAGTAGCTGTCGAACTCACAGAATGAAACTGAACGCAATGCCATTTTTCAGCAAGACCGTATACTCGTAGCATCGTCAGTCCACCGCTCATGGCAAAGGCAGTGATATTGACAAGAAGAGCGGGGTAGTAGTTGCGCTAAGAAGGATAGCACGCTTTTCTGTACCTCTCTTTGTTTTAACTTTCTGAGCGTGTTCTTAATCCAAACATATCATATCTATATGTTTTTGGAATCAGGAACCGACAAGGAATAAGATGAAAGTGTTTTTAAATTGATTTGGACAATTTAATTTTGATAATATTTTTTATATATTTAATTTTCAGAGCTTGTTTTTAATCCGAATATAACATATTTATATGTTTTTGGAATCAGCAAATGATGGAGAATAAGATAAACGTAAATTTGGATCGTTTTATACATTTTTATTTTTTTTTACAATTTTCCGATTTTTAATGACCAAAGTCATTAATTAATTTTTAAGCCACCAAGCTGAAATGCAATACCGAAGTCCGGGCTTCGTCGAAGATTACTTGACCAAAATTTCAACCAATTTGGTTGAAAAATGAGGGCGTGACAGTGCCGCCTCAACTTTCACGAAAAGCCGGATATGACGTCATCAAAGACATTTATCAAAAAAATGAAGAAAACGTTCGGGGATTTCATACCCAGGAACTCTCATGTCAAATTTCATAAAGATCGGTCCAGTAGTTTAGTCTGAATCGCTCTACACACACACACACACGCACACACACACGCACACACACACGCACATACACCACGACCCTCGTTTCGATTCCCCCTCGATGTTAAAATATTTAGTCAAAACTTGACTAAATATAAAAAGATTCAGGAAGTTTACCCTCATGGTCAAAGGAAATGGCATAATGAAGTGTGATCTTTTGATAAAAGAGGCAAAGCAAGGAGGACACGAACAACTAACAAACCCGCAAAGAGATTGCATCAAGATCAAACTTTCCCTATCGATCATTATAGTTAGGCCACACACAAAAAAAATAGTCTGTTTACGGTAACATAAGCAACAAAAACAATAGGGTCGGTAGGTCGGTATTTTTAAATTTTTTCTCAAAAAAACACATATTTTTCAGTTATTTTGCCAAAAAACAAAGACTTTTTTCTTTCCCAAATGCCAACAAAAAATCTAGGGTCGCGCGAAAAAATAGGGTCGGTCGGGATACCGTAAGCAGACTATTTTTATTTTTTTGCCTTATCTGCAGAAGTTTAGGACATCACGATCTTGTGGGATTTGCCTTTTCAGTGTGATTGAGTAATGCTGTTTTGGAGAAAAAATATTATTATCAAGGACATAGTATTTCGACCATATTTTTCAAACAAAATAATTCTCAAGCCTGCACTGAAAAAAGGCAGACGTGCAGGTAGACAGACACTCAAACACACGCGCACATACACACACAGACGCACGCACGCACACACGCACACACGCATTCACGCAAGCACTCACATGCTCTCACACAGGCACACACACACACACACACACGCACGCACACGCACGCACGCACACACACACTCTAGCACATACATACACACACACACACACACAAACACACAAACACACACACACACTCTTGCACACACACACACACACACACATGTTGCACATACATACACACACACACAAGCACACACACATACACACACACACACACACACACACACACACACACACACACACAGCTTAATGTCGAAAAGGGAAAATAATGGAATACAACTGTCAGTTGAAATATGGTTTCGCTTCGGGGAAACAAATCCAGCCAAAGTCATAACAGGATCGATAGTGGTCGTTGAGAGAGAAGAGGACTAAGTCCAAGCCGGGGTTTAGGGGAAGAAAGCTTGTGCGAGTTTAGGTCATCATGTTCTTTCTGTCAGAGGCAAAGGCTGGTTCTCGAGAGTTTATTCCTCAGAAATTTTCGGAAGTATTTCCTTTGATTTTGAGGGGCAGAGAAAGAGGGAGGGGCGGAGACGAGGACCAAGAGAGAGAGAGAGAGAGAGAGAGAGAGAGAGAGAGAGAGAGAGAGAGAGAGAGAGAGAGAGAGGGTAACTACAGAGAGAGTAAGTGAGAGAGGGAGAGAGAGAGAGAGAGAGAGAGAGAGACACAGGGAGAGAGAGAGAAAGAGGGTAACTGTGTGTGTGTGTGTGTGTGTGTTTGTGTGTGTACGTGTGTGTCTATGTGCGTGTGTGTGTGTGTGTTTTGTGTATGTGTGTGTGTGTGCGTGCGTGTGTGTGTGCGCGCGCGTGCGCGTGTGTGTGTGTGTGTGTGTGTGTGTGTGCGTGTGTGTTTGTATGCGCGCGCGCGCGCGCGCGCGTGTGTGTGTGTGTGTGTGTGTGTGTGTGTGTGTGAGTGAGTGTTTCTTTGCACAGCTTACTCGCTTGAATGCATTTAACTGTTGTTCACTTGATAGTTGCCATCCATACCCAGCTCTTTCTTTCAAATCAAACTTGGACCTACTCCAGATATAACCCCTTGGAAGGGACATCACATGCTGAAAGAAACGCAAAACATTCGAGTTTCATTCAGTGTGACGACACAAATCATATGTAACTAAATTTTGATATTAGCAGGGCTCCCCATAGCGCGCGTCCCTGCATCCTATACGCACTAGAAGCCGAAAACATGTACCAGAAATATATGGAGGGGGTTCCTGGACGCACTAGATTTTAAAAGAGCTGGTCGTAGGACTCACTAAATTACCTTTATTTAGCGTACCGTAGATACCATTTTTAGACTGCAAACGACGATTCGCAGTACACTATACGTGACCACAATGTTTTATGTAAGTACACTGGGATTTTTTGGCTTTTGGACCCTTGGGACCCTCTAAAATACTGCAGTGGGGGTCCATGAACCCTCTAAAATTTAAAAGTGGGGGTCCCGGGACGCACCAAGAGGGGCGTCCGTGGGGAGCCCTGTATTAGCCACACTTGATCATGCCTGTATCTCTGACATTTCAAGCCACTTTTTGAATGTAATGTGTGCAGTTTGAGCAGCTAGCTCTGACGTGGCTGGAGCGCCAGAAGCTTGGAGGAACATACAGCAGCCATCGCGCGCAGACCGAGAAACACGTGGTGGTGGCGACCACCACACTGCAGGCGGACACCGTCATGGACTTTCTCCACGAGTTCTACGCTCATCCCCTGCTTCAGGTATTTTTGAGTCACTTGAGAAAAAGTGACTCTATGTAATCGGTCAGTGTTAGTCTGTCCGGCCGGCCGTCCGGCCGGCCGGCCGGCCGTCCGTAGACACCACCTTAACGTTGGACTTTTCTCGGAAACTATCAAAGCGATCGGGCTCATATTTTGTTTAGTCGTGACCTCCAATGACCTCTACACTTTAACGATGGTTTCGTTGACCTTTGACCTTTTTCAAGGTCACAGGTCAGCGTCAAAGGAAAAATTAGACATTTTATATCTTTTCTCGGAAACTATCAAAGCGATCGGGCTCATATTTTGTTTAGTCGTGACCTCCAATGACCTCTACACTTTAACGATGGTTTCGTTGACCTTTGACCTTTTTCAAGGTCACAGGTCAGCGTCAAAGGAAAAATTAGACATTTTATATCTTTGACAAAGTTCATCGGATGTGATTGAAACTTTGTAGGATTATTCTTTACATCAAAGTATTTACATCTGTAGCCTTTTACGAACGTTATCAGAAAAACAAGGGAGATAACTAGCCTTTTCTGTTCGGCAACACACAACTTAACGTTGGGCTTTTCTCGGAAACTATAAAAGTGACCGGGCTCAAATTTTATGTGAACGTGACTCATTGTGTTGTGAATAGCAATTTCTTCCTGTCCATCTGATGCCTCATATAATATTCAGAACTGCGAAAGTGACTCGATCGAGCGTTTGCTCTTCTTGTTCTTTCTTAAAGGCACGCTCCTTCTCGTGAAGACAGTTCAGCCAATCATCTCAGATCTGGCCAGTGTTTTATTTTTTTATTTTTTTATTTTTATTTTTTTTACATGGGATAAGACCATTCTTCCACTTCTACGCCCATCCTATAGCATTGTCTCCAAACGAAAGTGATAAGAGTTGTCCGTCCCTGCCATAGCCCGCGGCGCTGTCGACGGGTAGTTCCGGTTGTTTTGTTTACGTCCAAAATGGCTGAACGAGAGAAGAAGGTAAGTGGTGGAGGGAAACATTACTGTGTCTGCTGTTCAAACTACGTGGGTAAAGAAGTTGAAGGGTGGATTGTCATGCGGTTTCATCATTGTTTTGCAAACACAAACCGGAACTACCTGCCGTTCCAGGGGCGCAACTCTGTCCAACTATCGCGTTAGTTACGAGACAGTGCTCTTATAGTAATAATAATAATAATAATAACGGGTATTTATATAGCGCCTTATCCGAAGTTCAAAGCGCGTATGCCGTGTGAGATGGGATTTTTTTACACAATATATATCACGCATTCACATCGGCCAGTAGATCAACAGCCTATAGGCGCTGCATCCACCTTTCACGGCCTATTATTCCAAGTCACACGGGTATTTTGGTGGACATTTTTATCTACGCCTATACAATTTTGCCAGGAAATACCCTTTTGTCAATCGTGGGATCTTTAACGTGCATACCCCAATGTTTTAGACAATGCTCTCCAGGTTCTGTTGTTTTTCTTCTTCATCTCTGTACTTTATTATCCCAATACTGGGAAATTCGGGTCGCTTCCTTTCAGTGGAAAGCTAGCAGCAACAAGAGTCGCACTACCCAGGTGCGTGTTTAGGTGTAATCGGCCACCTGCACTTCTGACTGAATGGCCGAGGTCTTTTACGTGCCACTGTGTTGACGCGGGGGTGGGACATGGATACCGTCTCTGAGTCTGCACATAAAGTTGACCCGTGCCCGTCCCGGCCGGGATTCGAACCCGTAACCCTAGGATCATAAGTCCAGTGCTCTACCAACTGAGCTTCCCGGCCCCCGATAACTTAACCTTTGACTTTGTTTAAGGCTCGCAGCGTCTGGAGAAAATAGTTCGGCCCATCATCTCACATCTGGCCAGGCTTTAAAAAAAAATTTAAAAAAAGTTTTTAATTTGTTAACATGGGATATGATCATTCTTCCACTTGGACACACACCAACAATTAACAGCCTGGGGGCTCTCTGTGCACGGTCAGACTTTTTCGTGAATTATTTTCGTAAAAGCCGCTAGTGGCCTTTTAGGATCAATTCATAAACAAGATCCCTGACTGACCTCAGGAAAACGACGTTAAACACCAAATAAAGAAAGAAAGAAAGACTGACCTCAGCAGGCAGTCAGGGTGGTGATTGTTGGTAAGTGACCAAGTAGACGGATGGTCTGATCGCATGTAAAAGCCTGGTGAGCCCAACTGTTTTCACGAGAAGGAGAGTGCCTTCAATGTCAAGTTGATACACTTTTAGTCATAGATCAAGTCACACGTACCACACACACAAAACGATTCGGTTGAAATCCCTAAAGCCAAATCAGTCAAGCCGAAAGGAAAGCTTCTTTGTCTTTAAGTTGGGAGATTGTAATGTCCATGCAGGAACACCACTATAAGCTCCTAGCTTGTTGCTGTTACCTGTGAATTTTGTATACATGTCATGATTGTAACTTTTGTTAAAATAAACTTATGTTTAAACCTAGTTGGGAGATTGTGTTTGTGATGGACACACAAACGCACGCGTGCAGACTTCAAACCCTTCCCACTCCCTGACCCAGTGTCAACATTTCATTTATATAGCTGTATACTTGCAGAACCGACCCTCAAAGAATACAGCATTCTTGTTTCTTCTTCTTCATCGTTCATGGGCTTAGACTCCCACGTTCACTCATGTTTTGTTTTTTAGCACGAGTGGATTATTACGTGTATGACCGTTTTTACCCCGCCATTCAGGCAGCAAACGCCGATTTCGGGGGAGGCATGCTGGGTATTTTCGTGTTTCTATAACCCACCGAACTCTGACATGGATTACAGGATCTTTTCCGTGCGCACTTGGACTTGTGCTTGCGTGTACACACGAAGGGGATTAAGTCACTAGCAGGTCTGCACATAAGTTGACCTGGGAGATCGGAAAAATCTCCACTCTTAACCCACCAGGCGGCAGCGACCGGGATTTGAACTCACGACCTCCCGATTAGGAGGCCGACGTCTTACCACCACGCCACTGCGCCCGTCGCATTCTTGTTTGAAACCTGCCACAGAGTTTCCTCACAAGACCGAACAGCAATACGCATATTTCCTTTGATAATGAATGTTAAAATCTGGGGTTTTATAAAGCACACAGCTTCGAGTGATAACAAAGACAATTCATCTTTCCCGTATCACATCAGAAGACTTAATTAAGGCTGTCGGCTCAGGGAAATGAATGGCACTGTCGCGTCATCAAAGCTGGAAAGATCCACGGACATAAAACATCAATGCCAACCTAGATTCATTAAGAAGGCTTTATGGTTAAATATAGTGTCGCACACATGCGCACACGCACCCTCTCCCCCCCCCCACACACACGTACGCGCGCTCTCTCTCTCTGTCTCTCTGTCTCTGTCTCTGTCTCTGTCTCTCTGTCTCTGTCTCTCTCTCTCTCTCTGTGTCCCTGCTTATGAGACCGCTTGCCTGTCTCGTCATTGGAGAGTGGTGTTGGGCAAAATGTGTACCTTTAAGAACAGTGTGACTCCTATCTTGCTGTCGTCGTCGTCGTCGTCGTCGTTGTTCTTGTTATTGTTGTTGTTGGGATGCTGGTGGTGTTGCTGTCACTTTTGTTGTCGGGGATGGTTTTGCGTAATGGTGGAGGGTGTACGTGTTTGATCATACATATGTTTTAATGTGTTAGTGTATAATTGTGTGAGATTTTGTGTGTGCGCGCGCGCGTGTGTACGTACGTGAGTTCGTACGCGCGTGCGTGCGTGCGTGTGTACCTGTGTGTCTGTGCCTTGAAGACTAGTCGATATGTACCAGTCGTCCTGTAGGACAATCAAAATTACACTGCTCACATCAATATGTTGACCATTCTCTGGGTTGCAGGATTTCTTCGTGGTGATGCTGTCGCCGTGCGAATTGGACAGCACGATGAAGATGCTGCTACAGGTACCGCTGTGGGCTCAGCGGGTCATCTACGTGCAGGGGTCTGCGCTCAAAGACGCCGATCTGGCGCGATGCAGGTGAGACTCATACATTTTTAGTGGTCTTAATTAAAAATAAAAGAAGGAGGCCACTGTACAAAAACTCTTTCGTGTGTTTTCTTTTTTAATGGTCTGGGCAAACATTTCTCACATTTTGACAGTCTTAAAAGATTAGGGCCACTAGATACATTTTTTAAGTCTTTTACGGGTATTTTACCTTGGCTGCCACGTTAATGTTTCGCTTTGTCCTTCGAAGTTTTTGCTGCATAATTATATCTCTGGCAAAAGTCCGTGAGGACCTCATTACTAAGCGCGTGCATCATTAGCAAGTCCTTCGGAGAATTGTATCCGCAGAAAATCTCTGTTTCTTCCGACCTTTCATGTTAATCACGGTCTCTTGGCAATTATAAGGGATTTTCTGAAGATTATTCTTCTCTCTGTATATCTTTCTCTATCTCTTTGTTTCTATCCGTCTCTTTCACTATCCGTGTCTTTCGCGCTCCAGATAATGTCTTTTGGTGTTTACTCGCTCTTGGGGGTTTTCCTTATTGTTTTAAGAGATCAATACACCTGCTCGCAGTGGAAGGTTTTCCCGCGTGTGATTTAATTGTGTGGCGTCTCTTTGTCTATTAAAGGCACAGTGCAGCTCACAGCCTTCGTTTTGCGTTTTTGTTGCAGCTGAGTACATTTACAGTTCAAAAATCCTCCTATGGTAGTAAAACAAACCCAAAACTACCCAACGACGACATCTGTGAAGCTCGACAGTTTCTTGTTCACGCGAGTGCATAAATTAACCTAGTTATTACGTGTTGTTTGGAAGGAGTTCGATTCAACTGAGTGATTCCGGCCTCCATTTTGTTTTACACAAACTCATGATGACGTCTGACATAGTTTGCTAGTGACGTGTCTTTTTGTGCATGATGTGGGGATCTACCTGATCTAAATTTAGATCCAAAAATAGGTCAAGACCAGCCGGGTCCGAGTACGAAATTAATTCGTAAAACAATCGCAGTTCTTGACTCTTTGGGTGCAAGTCAATGAAACTTGGTAGTTCTTCTAACGGATAGCTGCCTGAGGTATGACTAAAAGCCCCAGGGGCTCCGTGCACCTGGATTTGACAAGTTCAGTACCTTTAAGAATACTAACACTGTTTTGAAAGTTTCCTTGATCTACCTTATAGACATTTGAAACACGTTGCAGTAGTTGTCTTTCGTTTGTTGAAAACCTGTACATGGTATGTTGCTGTCAGTGAGGATTTGTATGCTGAAGAACAACAGACTGAGATAGATAGAGAGAGAGAGAGAGAGAGAGAGAGAGAGAGAGAGAGAGAGAGAGGTGGATGGATGGATGGATGGATGTTTATTGTACTAATCAATGGATTGATTTTGACAAGGGAGAGAGAGAGTGAGAGAGAGAGATGGATTGATGTATGGATGGATGTTTATTGTACTAATCAATGGATTGATTTTGACAAGAGAGAGAGAGAGAGAGTGTTTTGTGTGTGGAGTAAATTCGTCCAGTGAAAATTTTATTTAAAAACTGCATAAACATATTCATGGAAATAGGTAACTGGAGTTGTGTGGAACAAGACAAATACGGTTTTAAGGACGATGTCATACATGGGAATAGAATCATTAAAGCCGACAATGGCAGACGAATCACAAAAGAAATAATCGGCGGAGTAGTTAAAAGGTGGATGCGGTGGGGGAGAGAAAATGGGAGGCAGGGATCCTTAGAAGAAAAAACAAGTCGCGTAAGGCGAAAATACAACATTTAGTCAAGCCCAGTCGAACTCACAGAATGAAACTGAACGCATTGCATTTTTTCCGCAAGACCGTTCACTCGTAGCATCGTCTGTCCACCGCTCGTGGCAAAGGCAGTGAAATTAACAATCCAGAAAAGCGCGGTAGCGGTTGCGCCGAGGAGGATAGCACGCTTTTCTATATCTCTATTCTTTTTAACTCTCTGAACGTGTTTTTAATCCAAACATATCATATCTATATGTTTTTGGAATCAGGAACGGACAAGGAATAAGATGAAATTGTTATTAAATCGATTTCGGAAATTTTATTTTAATCATAATTTTTATATTTTATATTTTTAGAGCTTGTTTTTAATCCGAATATAACATATTTATATGTTTTGGGAATCAGAAAATGATGAAGAATACGATAAACGTCATTTTGGATCGTTTTATCAAAAACAAATTAATTACAATTTTCAGATTTTTAATGACCAAAGTCATAAATTAATTTTTAAGCCTCCAAGCTGAAATGCAATCCCAAAGTCCGGCCTTTGTCGAAGATTGCTTGGCCAAAATTTTAATCAATTTTATTGAAAAATGAGGGTGTGACAGTGCCGCCTCAACTTTTACAAAATGCCGGATATGACGTTATCAAAGACATTTATCGAAAAAAAGGAAAAAAAGTCTGGGGATACTCACACACACACACACACACACACACACCTAAAGTGTGGATGGTTACCTAAGAGGCGGCACTGGGTGCAGTGCCTTTCTAGTGCACTTGCACTACAACAGCACTGGGTGCAGTACTCGGTCCGGCATCGAAGAATTTTGCTCTAAAAAATGCACAAAATTTGACCTATTTCGTCGCCTATAGAGGACGGAAAGAATGTCATTTTGAACATTGTTATGACATTCTTTCCGTCAAAAAAGTCAATTTAACGGTGTTAAATGAAGCGACCATCCACAGAGGACGGAAAGAATGTCATTTTGAACATTGTTATGACATTCTTTCCGTCAAAAAAGTCAATTTAACGGTGTTAAATGAAGCGACCATCCACACAATTAGGTTGCCATCCAGAGTTTAGGTTGCCATCCACGTGTGGATGGTTGCCTTATGGTGATTTAGGCAACCAAACCTGTGGAAACATGGGTACACACACACACACACACACACACACACACACACACACACACACACACACACACATACACCACGACCCTCGTCTCGATTCCCCCCTCTATGTTAAAACATTTAGTCAAAACTTGACTAAATGTAAACAAATCAGTGACAATTCGAAGGCAAAACGTGTAAAAGTTGACCTAAAGCTCTTGAAAGCGGCTTGTTGCTTTGTCAGTTGTGACACTCGCTTTGCTTCAACATTGTTTCGCGAAATACTGTCCTCAGGGACACTAGCTGTTGGCGAGTTTTTAGGACGCTTTCACTGCGAAACAGTGCTAACCTTTTTGCTCACGTTCTAATTTTTGGATCGAGCCATACCATGTACCACCCTGCCAGTTCACGCTTTATTCTTCTGTTTCTTCTGCGTTCATGGGCTAAAACTCCCACGTACACTCGTGTTTTTTTGCACGATTGGGTTTTTACGTGTAGGACCGTTTTAACCCGCCATTTGGGCAGCAATACGCCTTATTCTATAATAGGAGTGATCTAAAAGCCATTGAATGATCCAAAGAACACCGCAAAAAAATGCCACACCTTCTGCTTCTAATCTTTGGGTCGATACCCACCATCCTGCCAGTTCACGCCTCAAGCCTTTCAACGCCCAATCCTTATGTTTTACACCGTATCCAGAGTGGCTGTGTTCGAGAACCATTAAAACCCGCGAACGTGTTCAAACTTTAAAATGACAAGAGCAAATTTGCTCGAGGACCATGAAAACTGACGGACGTGTTAGAACTTCAAAATGACCCTTGGCTCTCTAGGGATTGTTTTGAAAAAAGATCATTTATTTTTTGTTCGAATCTGCTGAGGAATTTTAATCAATTCTTTTGATGGGGAAAATCGTAGGCAAAGAAATTAATTATGAGCTTGGAAAAAGGCCTGAATGTTCCGAACAGGCATCCGTACAGACTTTGATTTTGTAGTTTTTTAGACGAAAAGAGATATAACAACTGTTCTATCTGTCTATTGAAATCAAAATGCTCAAGATAATTAATTATGTTCTGGTTTCTTATAACTGATGGATGGTTTTTTTTTCTATGTTTATTTTTCATATGTAGTAGTGTCTAGTAAAATATATGTTAAACTTTCATTGTTTAAAAATATTTGTTTGCTAACATCTGATTATAACTAATCATTTTAATTTATGTTTTATGTTTGCAGAATGCAAGACGCTGAGGCGTGTTTCATTCTCGCGGCAAGGAACTATGCTGACAAAAATGCAGCCGTAAGTTGAAGCATGTGTGTGTGTGTGTGTGTGTGTTCTTTTGTTTTTACGTGAAGGCTATGTGTGTGTCATTAACTCAGTTCAATTTTACTTCAATATCCACGTAATCAACCCGACTATTCCTTCGTTCTCTTAGTTCCCATGAAAATTGACAAATCAAAATGAGATGACAGACGATGGCAAGAACCAGACTGGTGGACCAATCGTTGCTCGTTAGACCGGTCACCTATACGTGCACAGGCCTTCCCGTGTAAACGATCCCACTGACACTATCACAGATCTTGCCAGGATTTCTCACTCTGCAAAGCAAGCAGGTTTTGTTTGTTTGTTTGCTTAACGCCCAGCCGACCACGAAGGGCCATATCAGGGCGGTGCTGCTTTGACATATAACGTGCGCCACACACAAGACAGAAGTCGCAGCACAGGCTTCATGTCTCACCCAGTCACATTATTCTGACACCGGACCAACCAGTCCTAGCACTAACCCCATAATGCCAGACGCCAGGCGGAGCAGCCACTAGATTGCCAATTTTAAAGTCTTAGGTATGACCCGGCCGGGGTTCGAACCCACGACCTCCCGATCACGGGGCGGACGCCTTACCACTAGGCCAACCGTGCCGGTAAAGCAAGCAGTCAGAATGTTGATTGTTGGTATGTGTTCAAGTGGAGGAATGGTCTTATACCACACAGAAGTCTGGCAAGATCTGCGATAGTGAGAACGTGTGTGTATGCGAGTTGTAAAAAAGACTAGCTGGCGGGAAAAACACATGGTGTGAGGGAGTGTATTGGCATCTTTAGGCAAAGGGAGGGGCATGTGTCGTTATGTTGTGCTTAGTTTTTAGTACTATTTTGGTTATGGTTTGGTTTTTTGTTCGAGATATCTCTGGTACCACCACAGTAGCCTCACCTAGACCTCAAGATAATGAACAAACCGGCAACATTATTAAACGAGTTGTAACGAGATGGACTCTGCCTTGAACTTTTTAGTTCTTTGTTCACAGGATCAGCACACAATTCTGAGGTCCTGGGCTGTCAGAGATTTTGCTCCCAAGTGTCCGTTGTATGTACAGATTTTCCGGCCAGACAACAAGTTCCATGTCAACTTTGCAGGTATGAAAATATTTGGATACATTGTATTTGAAGATGATTAAGAAAGAAACAACAGTTGCACAAACATTGACTATTTGGAGTTTGGGTGGAGGTCCCTTGTAAAAAGAATGATGGTCATCATTAAAACCAACACTACAGAAACAAGAAATTCCTTCGAGGTAGGAAAAACACCCCCGTTGGTCAAAGGGAAATAACCATTCTCACTGCACCCATTCTCACTGCCACCAACTGAGAAGGTTATTTCCCTTTGACCATGAATATGTTTCTCTATAAGTCCTTGTAGAATCTTAATCCACCAATAACTCCCTAACCGTGTGTTTGACTGGTCCCAATTTTTGTAAGGACCGTCTCAGGAATGTATAGAACCTGTTCACCAAGTTTGGTGACGATCGGTCCGTTCATTCTTGAGATCTATATGCGAACACAAACACACAAACAAACAAACAAACACATCGACCGAAACCTATACACACCCCTATACCGGGGGTGTAAAAAAGATAAATAAATATATAACAGACACTACAAGAAACAGAAATATATGCAAATGATGTGAAGCAATCTTCATGGAGGCGCATAACACATAATTATTAACAAAACTATGGAGAATAGAAGTTGGTGGTAGTTCTTTTAGTATTTCTTTGTTTTTCTTTTTATATTTAGTCAAGTTTTGACTAAATGTTTTAACATAGAGGGGGGAATCGAGACGAGGGTCGTGGTGTATGTGTGTGTGTGTGTGTGTGTGTGTGTGTGTGTGTGTGTGTGTGTGTGTGTGTGTGTGTGTGTGTGTGTGTAGAGCGATTCAGAGTAAACCACTGGACCGATCTTTATGAAATTTGTCATGACAGTTTCTGGGTATGATATCCCCAGACGTTTTTTTTCATTTTTTCGATAAATGTCTTTGATGACGTCATATCCGGCATTTTGTAAATGTTGAGGCGGCACTGTCACTCCCTCATTTTTCAATAAAATTGATTGCAATTTTGGCCAAGCAATCTTCGACGAAGGCCGGACTTTGGTATTGCATTTCAGCTTGGAGGCTTAAAAATTAAATTAATGACTTTGGTCATTAAAAATCTGAAAATTGTAATTAAATTGTTTTTTATAAAACGATCCAAAATTACGTTTATCGTATTCTTCATCATTTTCTGATTCCAAAAACATATAAATATGTTATATTCGGATTAAAAACAAGCTCTGAAAATTAAAAATATAAAAATTATGATTAAAATTACATTTCCGAAATCGATTTAAAAACAATTTCATCTTATTCCTTGTCCGTTCCTGATTCCAAAAACATATAGATATGATATGTTTGGATTAAAAACACGTTCAGAGAGTTAAAAAGAATAGAGATATAGAAAAGCGTGCTATCCTCCTCAGCGCAACCGCTACCGTGCTTTTCTGGATTGTTAATTTCACTGCCTTTGCCACGAGCGGTGGACAGACGATGCTACGAGTGTACGGTCTTGCGGAAAAAATGCAATGCGTTCAGTTTCATTCTGTGAGTTCGACTGAGCTTGACTAAATGTTGTATTTTCGCCTTACGCGACTTGTTGTTGTTGTTGTTGTTGTTGTTGTTGTTGTTGTTGTTGTTGTTGTTGTTGTTGTTGTTGTTGTTGTTGTTGTTGTTGTTGTTGTTGTTGTTGTTGTTTTGTTGCTATTTTGTGATTGTTTGATTTTGCTTTACTGCAGAAGAACAATTACTGGATGACAAAACTAATTAATTTAGCCTTTTAAATGAAACTTAAAGCTGAAAAAACATATGTTTTAGCTCAATGTTGTACTTTATATTCTTCATGTTACGTACTGCTTCAGATCATGTGGTTTGTGAAGACGAGTTCAAGTATGCTCTTCTTGCAAACAACTGTTTGTGTCCCGGGACATCCACGTTTGTCACGCTACTTCTTCATACATCCAGGGGACAGTGAGTGATTCTGCATCTACATCCTCCAATCCATCTGTCTCTATGTCTACTTGTGCTGGTCTGTCTGTTGTACTTCAATACCTGTATCTGCACTATTTTTACACTTAAAATGTCTTTGAATTTTGCCAATTTCAGCAATACAAATCTGAAGAAGTGTTTTGTTAAACATTTTCAGATCCATATGTTTTACATTACTGATTTTAGGCGCAGTCTTTTGTTTTGTTTTGTACAAATACAGTACTAATAGATTGAAGTGAACCTCAGCAATACATTTCCAGCATGGTTTTTCCCTCTTACCATTTGATTGGCATAAGAGAAAGTTTTGATTTCAAAAATATTGTTGTCGCAATAAGTGCCGTGTTGTATAAGCTGACAAGTAATGTGTGTTATAACCATCAACACAAAACCAACAACAACAAAACAACAACAACAGCAACAGCAACAACATAAAGCTCTTATTTACTGATAAAGCTGGCGGGGATGTAGCTCAGTCGGTAGCTCGCTGGATTTGTATCCAGTTGGCCGCTGTCAGCGTGAGTTCGTCCCCACGTTCGGCGAGAGATTTATTTCTCAGAGTCAACTTTGTGTGCAGACTCTCCTCGGTGTCCGAACACCCCCGTGTGTACACGCAAGCACAAGACCAAGTGCGCACGAAAAAGATCCTGTAATCCATCTTGGAGTTCGGTGGGTTATAGAAACACGAAAATACCCAGCATGCTTCCTCCGAAAGCGGCGTATGGCTGCCTAAATGGCGGGGTAAAAACGGTCATACACGTAAAAGCCGTGGGAGTTTCAGCCCATGAACGAACAAACAAACAAACAAAAAACTGATAAAGCTGAGCTCAATACGAATATATATATGGTTGGAATTTTTGTGAAATTATCCACATTGATCTGGATTGTGTGACATCCCTGTTTTTGATGGCACGCTGCCATTGATAAATGAGACAGTCAAACAGCTTGAGCGAAATCATACTCTAGAGCTCTGTCAAAGTATAACTGGATATCTGGAATGGAGAGCATAGCTAACCGATGTGAATTTGCATCGCACAACAGCGAACATGCCTGATTATTTGTGACATCTCTGTTCTGAGTGACCCTGGCATTGACAGATACGACAATGAATCAGCCGCTTGAGCGAAATCATTATTTCCGTTCCGTAAATGTGCAAGTACAGGTGAATGTGTGGAGTGTTGGAAGTTTGAGTATGACCTACCATGTGATTGCATCGCCCGATAGGACAATGTCTAGCTATTTGTTTCGTTAGGAGTAAAATTACTGCTTTATGAGCAAAAGCCGTCGAGAATACTAACGGTCGCCAGTGGCTTGGAATGAATTCTTTTAGAAACTGTTAGACGCCTAATGACAAGTACAGTATGTTTTTTTTGGTTTTTGCCTAAGAACTCTGTCCATTGTGCCTCAAGAACTCTTTCTATTGTTTGGCATAGTTTCAGCTGGAGGTCTACATCGCTTTATCTGTAGAGAATAGAAATAGTCGTCACATTCATCGTTGCTGTCCAGGGGAGATTAACTGTATGTCCAGGAGAGATTAACTGTCTGTCCAGGAGTGACAGAGAATAATGTACGTACTATAATTGCTGGTGCAAATGGTGTCGTTAGGAGCGTCTGTTTAATGCATAATTCTTTGTTATCGTTTGTCTTGGATAAGGTCTCTTGGATAAGGTCTTTTTTCATATGTTGTGTGCTGCGAAGAGTGTTGAATGCATTCAAGAAAAAATAAAAAGGATGGAGAATAAAAATGTCAGTATTTTACTAGTGCAAAGAGTTTCTTTCAGACGGCCTGTGTAATGTCGCGGTGTTTGTTGTCATCATTTGTCTTTGATAAGGTCATCTTTTTGTGTGCGGCCAAGGATGCTAAATGGTAGACTCCTGCAGAAATGTCTGGACAGAAATGAGGAATAGCGCACACCTGTTTAATCCTCCTACAATGCCTGAAACATAAATATGTCAAAAACATTCATCACTTTGTCGTTATTTGATGTCTTCTTGACCAACAGGACATAATAGGTAGAGAGAGAGACGATGGATATATATGTTACAGGTAATCTGTGAAACCAGGGAATACGTGTATTACCTAAAATAGTTTAGTTAATACATGAATTAACTGGTTTTTTTCCGTCAGTTAATTCATGTAATACCTAGTTAATACACGTATTCTCTGGTTTCACAGATTAACTGTAACATATTTACCAAGCACCCCCCCCTCACCACACACACAGTCACACACATACATACCCGTACGCACACATACACGCACGCACACACAACACGCACACACACACAACACGCACACACGCACCTACGCACGCACGCACACACACACACACACACACACCCACACACACACACACACACACACACACACACTCCAACAACAACACTGACTGTTTTGCAGTGGTGGGTTAGATGTTTTTAATTCGTCGCGATATAACCTTCGTGGTTGAAAACGACGTTAAACACCAAATAAAGAAAGAAAGATGTTTTTAATGAAATAATGTCTTACATATAACTACCAGTGGCATTTGTGAAATTAATTAATAAAAAGTCCAAATGTTCAGAGAGAGTACGCAGGTTGTTTATGTTTGATATTTTACCAAGTGAAGGGATGGTCTTACCCTATGTGAAAGCCTGGCCACAGCTGAGATGGTGAGCCTAACAGTGTACACAGTAAGCAGTGGGCCTTGAAGCTGATGAAACCACACATGCGTGTCTGTCTGCAGGGAGGGGCAGATGTCTGGGGAGGAGTGGCAGCGAGTGTACGGCCGTTGCTCTGGCAACGAGATCTATCACATACGGCTGTGTGACAGCAAGTTCTTCGGTGACTATGAGGGCAAGAGCTTCACGTACGCCTCATTTCACGCCCACAGAAAGTGAGTCTCTCACAATACCAATGCACTTTGCTGAGGATGGAAACTGTCACTTGTTCATTCAAGGCTTCTTATTGTGAAAGGTTCCACAAAATTGGAAACAAATAACTGTTGTCTTCTAGTCTTATTAATCACTAGTCATTTTGTTAACAGGTCAAGATTTTATTCTTTAATTTTATTGTCTTCTTTTGGCATATCTTTGCCTTCGGATACTCGTTTAGTCCTTCCCTTATTGCCCTATTTGGTGCCTTTCCAATATTGTCCATCGATCCTTTCCGTAAAAGTAAAAAGTAAAAACTGTTCTCCTTTGGGAAATCTTGATTGCTTTACTCATATTCCTTGCACATTTTGTACCCCCCTCTACCACTTATTAAGAGAACATTTTCTAAATCAATGTATAATCACACGATGGGACACGGAACCTGCGATGAAAAGACGTCCGCGGTTCAAGGCAAATTATCCATAACATTGCATTCGGTTTTTTTTATTTGAGGGATAATTTTTAAAATACTTTAGTTAATTCCCCTACTAGACTCAGAGCCATGTAAATACATCAAGTTTAATCATTTAATTGAAGGAATACCGTGATGGAATGTGTGTTCAAAGGGACAAATATAGGCCTGGCTTTATGGGTTACTCCTGTTTTGGGGCGGGGAAATAGCTCAGTCAGTAAAACGTGACACGTGCGTGGCTATTGGCGTGGGTTCGATGATGAGGAAATTGCTTTGGGAATTGCTTTGCTGAGAGAAAAATATTTGGATTGTACAAACGACCTGACCTGACCTGACCTGACCTTAAACAGGTATGGAGTGAGCCTGGTGGGCGTGAAGCGAGACCTACCAGGCAGTTCTATTCAGCTGAACCCCGGGCCTCGCCACATCATGCGCAAGGCTGACATCTGCTTCTACATGAACATCACCAAAGAGGAGAACTCGGCCTTCATCCTGGCCAACCCCAACAACGAGGACAGAGGGGGCGTGGACAGGGGCAGGGTTCCACAGGCCACAGAGTCCGCTAGCAGGGTGGCCAGCATGATCGCTAGTGTTGGTAAGCGCAGGTTCACATTTTGTTATAACTAAATTATTGTAGATGAAAATGAATAGTTCTGACGCAAATCCTAACTTGTCTTACTTAAGGAGCAGGGGCTGGGGCAGGGTTCCACAGGCCACAGAGTCCGCTAGCGGGGTGGCCAGCATGATTGCTAGTGTTGGTAAGCAAAGGTTCACATTTTGTTATAACAAAATTATTGTAGATAAAAGTTAATATATCCGACGCAAATCCTAACTTGTCTTACTTAAGGAGCATGGGCAGGGTTCCACGGGCCACAGAGTCTGCTAGCAGGGTGGCCAGCATGATTGCTAGTGTTGGTAAGTGCAGCTTCACATTTAGTTAAAACACAATTATTGTAGATGAAAATGAATAGTTCCGACGCAAATCCTAACTTGTCTTACTTAAGGAGCAGGGACAGGGTTCGAACACAGGCCACAGAGTCTGCTAGCAGGGTGGCCAGCATGATTGCTAGTGTTGGTAAGTGCAGCTTCACATTTAGTTAAAACACAATTATTGTAGATGAAAATGAATAGTTCCGACGCAAATCCTAACTTGTCTTACTTAAGGAGCAGGGACAGGGTTCCACAGGCCACAGAGTCTGCTAGCAGGGTGGCCAGCATGATTGCTAGTGTTGGTAAGTGCAGCTTCACATTTAGTTAAAACACAATTATTGTAGATGAAAATGAATAGTTCCGACGCAAATCCTAACTTGTCTTACTTAAGGAGCAGGGACAGGGTTCCACAGGCCACAGAGTCTGCTAGCAGGGTGGCCAGCATGAACGCTAGTGTTGGTAAGCAAGTGCTCGTTCACAAGGCCACTACCAAAGCCTAAGATGCTTGATTGGAGACCTGACTTTTGACGCTAATATCATGCAAACGGTCAATATTTGATTGGAGACCTGACTTTTGACGCTAATATCATGCAAACGGTCAATATTTGATTGGAGACCTGACTTTTGACGCTAATATCATGCAAACGGTCAATATTTGATTGGAGACCTGACTTTTGACGATAATATCATGCAAACGGTCAATATTTGATTCGATATAATGGTTTATACGAACATTGTAGAAAAAAAAGTAATAGTTTCGACGCAAATCCTACCTTGTCTAACTTGAGGATGAATATGGCTTGTTCATGTCAATGCTTTTTATTCTAGCAGGTGCCAGGCGACTGGTTCCCTATCACTCACTTTCTCTATTATACATACTGTATGCATTTAGAGCACTTACGTCCATTTGTTTATCAAACTTAACTTGTCTGTTGTCTGGTAAAAGATAGCAAGAAGGAAGTATTATTGGACCTCTCTATTGAGATGGCTAGAGATGTCATTCTATTAATCTTGTGTGTCAGTATCAACTCGTGCAATGCAACAAGGGCGATGTTACACCTCCGAGACATGCATAATTTCTAGGAAAGGTGTTGATCCGTCTTGGGAAAGTACTATGTTAATTTTCGAGCCTAAGTTACTAAATCTTCAAAAAGGCGAGGTCGTACAAAAATAACATACTCAGCGATATTTAGTAGAAGACGATTATGCCGTTGTGTTATCTTCCTACAGTCTCCAACTACATCCTTCTCTGGCGAGAAGAGACATGCAGGGTTGGTATGCATCAATCTCTTTTCTAGGCACAGTAGCCTCTTGGGAAATTATGTTAATCTTCTAGCCTAAGTTACTAAATATTGAAAGAGAAGAAATTGTACAAAACTTAAATTCTCAGCGATATTTTAGACGATTCTGCCATACGTGGTGTTATCTTCCTGCAGTCGTTTTTTCTTCAACTACACCCTTCACAAATCTTTTCCAGTCAGGCCGGCGCGCGAAGAGACATGAAAAGTCTGTATGCATCAATCTCTTTTCTAGGCACAGTAGCTCTAGAGCTTCAACACACGTGCATGGCAGACCCAGTGTCTTTGTTCCAACTACACCCTGCACACATCTTCTTGCCGCTTCTCTGGCCAGATGAGACATGAAGAGTTTGTTTGCATCAATGTTTTTTCTAGGCACAGTAGCTCTAGAGCTTCAACACACGTGCATGGCAGACCCAGGTTTTGTTCTCAAACTACGTACACCCTTCACAAATATTCTTGCCACTTCTCTCTCCGGAAGAGACATGAAGAGTTTGTTTGCATCAATGCGTTTTCTAGGCACACTAGCTCTTGAGTTTCAACACACGTGCATGGCAGACCTAAACAAACTTGTCTCCAACTACACCCTTCACAGATCTTCTCTGGCCAGAAGAGACATTAAGAATCTATCTGCATCGATGTCTTTTCTAGGCACAGTAGCTCTGGAGCTTCAACACACGCGCATTGCAGACCTTGTTTTTATTTCTACAACTAGACCCTTCACAATTCTTCTCTGACCAGAAGAGACATTAAGAGTCTGTATGCATCAATGTCTTTTCTAGGCACGGTAGCTCTGGAGCTTCAACACACGCGCATGGCAGAGCCCGGGCTGGGGCGGGTGAACAGCAAGAGGATGCAGCTGCAGCTTCCCAAGGGCCTCAACATCCAGAGTCTGCAGAAGCGGCCCAGCATCGCCCCTGTCCCCGCCATGTTGGAAGCCCACAACATCCAGATCAGCATCACCGGCTCAGACACGGAGGACGAGGCGGAGGATCATTCTAGCGATGGGGAGAATGCTTTTCCTGAGTAAGTGATTTACAACAGGGGATGGCGGGTGCAAAACTTGTGTTGGGGATTTTGTTTCCTGAGTATGTGATTCATAACAGCGTATTCGACAAATGCCTTCGCATGGTTAAGAGCTGATAAAGTCCCGGAAGTTGACCACCGTTGATTGTACAGAAATAATTCTTGTAGATGAGAATGTGTATAAAAGAGGATGATATGTGTTACTTCCCCTTTATGCCGTTACTGTTAGTCCATGATGCATTATCAGGAATGAGTTCCCTTGCACTGTTTCCAGGTATGTGCGAGGTTTCCCGCCCATCACCCCATACGTTGGAACAAGTCCGACGCTTTGCCACTTGATGAGAGAAAAGCGATCTCTATGTTGCTTGCAGCTTGCTTTTGTAAGTATACTGCTTACAGCTTTATCGGTCACATTTTATGTACAGTAGGAGGTAAAAGAAACGCGCCACAGTCACGCTCACAAGAGATTTTTTGGTCATTTTCAAACTACCACGGCGCGACTGTTGCGTGGTTCGCTTGGCTTCTACAGTAATTTACCTGCACAACAGTACATTCCCCATGTTAGAAATGTCGTCAGCATGATACAAATAAAATGTATGTCAAAGCATATATTTAAAGTCATTCATTGCTTGTGTCGTTCATGCAGTATCGTGCATTTATGGGGGGCTCCAATAGACGAATCCCAAAAATAACTCTGTCGGGTTTGTGTGGTTTGTGAAAGAGTGAATTCCCTTGAATTTTACTCGGACAAACATTGGAGGGGCCAACCACTAGCGAGGGATGTGTCGGTAATACGGGGCCCGGACTGGAGCTCGTGTGACTTTATTTGTCAGAGGAAAAGCAAGGGTATTCACTCTTTCACGGCCCATACAAATCCGACAGAGTTATTTCCCACAATCGTCTGTTCGAGTGGAGAAAAAAATAATAAAGAGACTGACTACGTTCCAAAATTCAGAATAAAAAAGCAAGAAAGGTAAGTTGTTGGAACGTTTATTATTGACAAAACAATACGTTACAGTCACAGATATTTCGACCCAACGGTCTTTTTTTGAGACCGTTGGGTTGCTCGGAAGAGTATGCAACCACAGCAACCTACAAGATGCAACATGCCCTAGAAAAGGTTGCAGCGTGGGCGGAAGACTGGTGTGTGACCATCAACAGGGAGAAGACCACTGCCACTCTCTTCACACTCTCTGCCAAAGCGACACCTGGCAAACTGACCTTGGGTGACACACCCCTGAAATTTGAAGACCAGCAAACATACCTGGGGGTCACCTATGACAAGCGCATGACCTGGAAACAACACATCATGAATGCAGAGGGAAAGGCCAGGAGAAAACTAAACATCATGTGGAAGCTGGCAGGATCACACTGGGGTGCAAACGAGAAGATCTTGAAATCAATCTACCAGGGGACTGTACGACCGCACCTCGAGTACGGATCAAGCTCTTGGGCAACAGCAGCCAAGACACACCAGCAGGCCCTAGACAAAGTACAGAACCAAGCGCTGAGAATCATCACGGGCGCAATGAAATCAACACCCATTCAGAAGATGGAACAGGTGACTGGCATTCCTCCACTGAGCAAAAGGCGAGACTGCAAAACAATGGTACAAGACACCAAGTACCAGTGCACTCATGACCATCCAATGAGTGACAGACTCAAGAAGATGTCTTTAGGCAGGCTGAAAAGATCAAGCTTCGCTCTTGAGGCAAGGACTTTGCAGAAGAAACATCAGACAGAGATGCCAGAGCTAGTGGAGCCACCATCTTTCTCCCTTGACGCCCCACCCTGGGAAGACAGACAAGGAAACCTGGACATACAGACCAGTGTCCCCTACCTCACAACAAAGGACGAGCAGAGCAATGTGACGAAAAAAGCCCTGACTCTTGCCATGCTTGAAGAAAGGTACCCCCAAGAAGCATGGATACGGGTGTATACTGATGGGTCAGCCACAGAGGCCGTCAAAAATGGAGGAGCGGGGGTGTATGTCCAGTACCCCAGTGGAGAGTGGCAAGCAGAGGCTATACCAACAGGCCTCCACTGTACAAACTACAGAGCTGAGGTACAAGCACTGATCCATGCAGCATACACCATCAACGACAGAGTCAACCATGACAACCAGGTGGTCTTCCTGACTGCATGACGCTCTGTCAGTACTACAAGCAATGACCAGTAGCAAACTGCCTCAGCTGGAACACGCTCAACACAACATCAAGAGCCTGAGGACAGTACTGCAATGGATCCCCTCCCACTGTGGTGTACAAGGAAACGAAGAGGCGGACAGGATGGCAAAGCTGGGTGCAGAAGATGAGCAAGAGAACAACCCTGTGAGCCTGACAGAGATGAAGACCATCATTAAGTCTCTGCACAGGATCTAGGACGCCCCAGCTACCACCTGCTATCCAGGCCACAGCAGGTGGTCATCTTCGCGGCCTGAGAACGGGACACAACAGACTTAACCAGCATCTCCACAAGAAGCTGCATGTTGTGCCCTCCCCCATGTGTTCTTGTGGAGAAGCAGAGCAGGACACGGCCCACATCCTACGAGACTGCAGGAACCACCAGGTGCTGAGAGAGTAAATCTGGCCATTGCCGGAGTCCCTGCACAACAAGCTGTACGGGCCAGTGGCTGCGCTGCAGAGGACCACTAATTATATCTCAAGATCTGGACTCCAAGTGTGATCGGCGATCGAAAAGAAGAAGAAGAAGACCGTTGGGTCAAAATATCTGTGACTGTAACGTATTGTATAAAAGACCGATGGGTCGAAATATCTGTGACTGTAACGTATTGTTTTGTCAATAACAAACGTTCCAACAATTTGCCTTTCTTGTTTTTTGAATGTGAAAATGTGGCAAAGATTGGAGCTGGGCCACTGTGTCATATCTTTCAACCACATGAACAAGTACCCATAGAAACAGTGACTTCATTTTAGTACAATGGTCACTGAACATGTCTCATCAATCAATACCTTATACCATAGACCTATATTATATAGGTCCCTGCTTATACCTTTTGTTGGTGCTGCTACCGTTGTTCAAGTAAATGTTGAGCAACAAAACACAAAAGTCTGACAGTGAAGCACTGAAACATTTTCATGGAAAATCCACATTTTCGCTTCCAGTGCAGGCGAAGTATATTTTATATGCAAGCTTACATTTGATCAAACATACATCATTCAGACATGATTAAACACAAATAAAAATGGTATGCACATTTTAATGACAAACGCTTGCTCCTCCCTCATGCAGCTCACATACACAGCACACTCAAGACATCACAAAACATCCATACATTCTTCCTCACATCCATAAATCAGAGGTAAAATAACCAAAACATTTAAAACATATGCACAGAGGAATTCAGTGACCAGCAGTCACATGTCACGCGACTGCTGAGAACTAAAAGGGAACTAATTTAAATCATTTCTGATGATTACTATCATGCGTGCAAACATGTATTTGACTGCGTGTGTCCTGACTTTACCTATCTCTTGAACAGTCCTGTTCATTGTCTGTTCAGTGTTAATCGTCTTTTCTGTTGCTTGTCTCAGGAGTGCTGCCACAACCCCTGCAAAAGCGCCAAGGACTACAACTGGCCCAACCCCTCCATCGTCATTGCAGCAGACTACGCCGGCAGCGGCCTCTACAACTTCATCGTGCCTTTGCGCTCTCACGCCCGCCCCAAGAAAACTCTCAACCCCATCGTGCTATTACTTGGTCGAGTGTGAGTATACATTAAATACATACACAATTCCACAAAGATGGACATTTCATCATATCGTCGTTGTCCTGGAAAGGTGGCAAATAACTCGATTCTTGGGGATTTTGATGTTTTTGTGCTTTAGTCTAAGTAAATCATTCTCAATTATGATTATTATTTATTTATTATTATGAAGTCTTATATCGCGCGCGTATCTCCAGACTCGGACTCAAGGCGCAGGGATCTATTTATGCCGTGTGAGATGGAATTTTTTTTACACAATACATCACGCATTCACATCGACCAGCAGATCGCAGCCATTTCGGCGCATATCCTACTTTTCCCGGCCTATTATTCCAAGTCACACGGGTATTTTGGTGGACATTTTTATCTATGCCTAACCAATTTTGTCAGGAAAGACCCTTTTGTCAATCGTGGGATCTTTAACGTGCACACCCCAATGTAGTGTACACGGAGGGACCTCGGTTTTTCGTCTCATCCGAAAGACTAGCACTTGAACCCACCACCTAGGTTAGGAAAGGGGGGAGAAAATATCTAACGTCCTGACCCAGGGTCGAACTCGCAACCTCTCGCTTCCGAGCGCAAGTGCGTTACCACTCGGCCACCCAGTCCATATTCTCTAAAATACTCATTTTGAAACTGATTTAACTTTTTTTTCTTTTTAGCCATACCATGTACAAATATAAAGACTATTTCATAATACAAATAATCAGTTTAGGCCTTCTACTGAAAAGCTGTCTAAAATTAGTTGCCCCAAAATTCCATGACGACGTCAATATGCGGTATCATTTCTTTGATACTCCATTACCTGCTAATACCACCCCGGATCTTCAATTCGTTCACATGTTCCGAGGTATATTGCAATGTATTAGGTTGATCAGCACGTTGTTTGACGACGATATCGTGGATCAAGTAATAGACGACCACAAGAACATTACTTTACTTTTCTAATTGTTCCTTTTTCTGTCTACAGCCCTGACCAAGCCTTCTTAGAAATGATGTCCTATTTCCCCCTCATCTACTGGATGACCGGAAGCATCGACTGGTGGGTGAAACGTTTTTTATTTCGAAATATCAGGCTCGGTTTTTGTGTTTGTTTTTTAATCGAACCACGAGATTCACGTGTGTTTTTTTCTTCTTTGGTTTACGCAGATTGGTAATAAACAAATGTGATTGTGGTATATGAATCTATCGACTGAAAACCTTCTTTGAAATATTTAATTGTTCTTTTGCCTGAAACCATTTGCTTTGCATAATTATATGATGTGCTGTGATAATTATATCAAGCTAAATTCCTAACCACTTGTCTACCCCCCGCGAGTTAGGGGGAGTCCCATATTGGTTGGGACGAGAAAGAATTTACCCGATGCTCCCCAGCATGTCGTAAGAGGCGACTAACGGATTCTGTTTCTCCTTTTACCCTTGTTAAAGGCACAGTAAGCCTCCCGTAAACCATCACAGAGCTCCCCGAGCGTCTACATACAGTACAAGCATACTTCCATTTGAACGCTCACCGAACGGGAACATCCTGGCTGCTTTCTGTCGAGCGTGAGAAATTTTCAAAGAATTTATTTTCGTGGACTTGCTCCTCTACAACAATGGCGCCTCGTTTTGGTGCTGGACGGCTGTTATGAATATTCAATACCGGAAATCACGCCCGGACAGTAAGCCTCCCGTAAACCATCACAGGTACTGTCAGGCTTTTACACACAGTTAGTACAAACACCCTTCCATTTGAACGCTCACCAAACGGGAACATCCTAGGTGCCCTACGTAAAGAGCGAGCAATTTTTAAAGAATTAATTTTGCAGATTGTCTCGAACACTTTTTGGACCCATCCTGAACTCAGGTCAAAAATGAGTTACTTCCCTTCGGGTCTCATTCTATCGATGTAAACTGGCGATAGCCGTGGATCGATAATCATCAAAATGTTTTTGGACCGTGGTGCGTTTTTGCGCTAGACCTAACTTTTAAAATCTAAATAATAAATTGACAGCTTGTTACACAATCGTCGCGAAATAACCTTCGTGGTTGAAAACGACGTTAAACACCAAATAAAGAAAGAATTGTTACACAAACATTCTTTAATCATAAAAGAATTCTTTTTTCATCAAGACAAGATCAGTACAGTTTGAAGTTGTTAAAGTTTGAAAAAAGAAAAGCCCGGATGCAGGGTCATGCAAGGGTCGTAGCAGACGACGGTTTATGCATATCGCCGTTCCTCTCAACAGTCAAAAGCCATCGCTAGAGTTCTTGTGAACCACAGCCGTTTGTTTCGTGCATAAAAACGTGCTATTGTAAATAAGCTCACATCGAGTCGCATTCAAATGACTAACTGACGACTACATTGTGAAAAAGAGAAACTGGATCACACGGGTTCACGATGGCTCAGGGGTAAGATAAACCACGCAAAAATAAATTCTTTGAAAATTGTTCACCTCTTTACGGAGGGCACCTAGGATGTTCTCAATCGGTGAGTGTTTAAATGAAAGGGTGTTTGTACTGTGTGTAAAAGCCTGACCGTATCTGTGATGGTTTACGGGAGGCTTACTGTGCCTTTAAGTGTTTTAAGTTTAAGCCCGAATGGAAGGCAGCTCTTCTGACAAATAGTAACACATGTTTAATAAAAGGAAAGTTAACACCATTTCTTGATTGTCCCCCTCCCTCTTCGAGGGGATTGGGTTGGTGGGACTGTTTTCACTGCCCATGTCCGTTTACATAGTTGCTGTGGTGATCGTATGTCCACGCCATTCACGCCAATGCCGGCCTAAAATAGCTGACCTGATGTACATGCTAAGCCGAGTGTATTAAGGAAGGAGGATTTCTGAGTCAGCGGTGGGGACTGAGAGATAGTGCGGGTTGTGGTAGCAAAAGAAGGAATGAAGCTATCCATTTCATGATATTTTTTTGAATTTTTTTTTTTTTGTTTTTTTTTTTTGGGGGGGGGGGGGGTATTTTGGTATTATCTTGTTAAGTTTGGGGAATTTCCACAAGGACATTCGGGCTGCTAGCGGTCAGCAACAGAATCGAGCTAACCATTTCCACCTGCATGCGTGTATCCGTGTTTTCAAAAACAGAGATTTTAGCTGTGACCTTGTGATTTTCATTGTGCGAATGCGTGCACACGGGGGTGTTCGGACACCGAGGGGAGTCTGCACAAAGTTGACTCTGGGAAATAAATCCCTTTCCGAACGTTGGGTTGAAATCCCCGCCGATTGTGACATATGGGCTAAGGTGCACGAGAAAGTTACCCACCGGTTGGGGGAGCCAGCCGCAGTGTTGGATTGGTTGAAATTGAGATTTGTTGTGATTTCAACGAATCAGACTCCGTTGTTTGTTCTCTCCCGTTTGGGTGGCACCCACTCTCACTTCGAGCGCCTCAGCCTTGGTTTCAAAGCCAGGGCCGCTACCTTTCTTCTTCTTCTTCTTCTTCTTCTTCTTCTTCTTCTTCTTCGTTCGTGGGCTGAAACTCCCACGTACACTCGTGTTTTTTGCACGAGTGGAATTTTACGTGTATGACCGTTTTTTACCCCGCCATTTAGGCAGCCATACGCCGTTTTCGGAGGAAGCATGGATTACAGGATCTTTTTCGTGCGCACTTGGTCTTGTGCTTGCGTGTACACTGACACGGGGGGTGTTCGGACACCGAGGAGCTAGTCTGCACACAAAGTTGACTCTGAGAAATAAATCTCTCGCCGAACGTGGGGACGAACTCACGCTGACAGCGGCCAACTGGATACAAATCCAGCGCGCAACCGACTGAGCTACATCCCCGCCCAGGGCCGCTACCGACTGAGCATCAATGATGCAAAGAATTCTCACATTGGTTTTCAGCCTGGACGACCTACTGCGGGCAGGGATCAACTACTCCGAGAACGTGGTAGTGGTGAACAAGGAGACGTCCAATTCCGCAGAAGAGGACACCCTGGCTGACTGCAACACCATCGTGGGCGTGCAGACCGTCTTCAGGCTCTTCCCCAAGTCCAACATCATCACCGAGCTCTCCCAGGCCTCCAACATGCGCTTCATGCAGTTCAGGGCCGACGATCTCTACGCTCTTAGCATATCCAAGTTAGAAAAGGTAAGGTTCAGTTCAATTCTAAACTCTCAGCATATCCAAGTTAGACAAGGTGAGGTTCAGTTCCCTTCTTTGACTGGGAGAGTTGACGATCTCTACGCTCTCAGCATATCCAAGTTAGAAAAGGTGAGGTTCAGTTCCCTTCTTTGACAGGAGAGTTGACGATCTCTACGCTCTCAGCATATCCAAGTTAGAAAAGGTGAGGTTCAGTTCCCTTCTTTGACAGGAGAGTTGACGATCTCTACGCTCTCAGCATATCCAAGTTAGAAATAGTGAGGGTTCAGTTCCCTTCTTTGACTTGGAAAGTTGACAATATGTACACTCTCGGCATATTCAAGCATATTCAGTTCAGTCCCATGAGTTGCTGGGTCGTTAAGCTTCATGTAGTTCAATGCCCTAAATTTTGATATTTTCTTTTAGCCTTTATTGTTCAAAATGTAAAATATCAGAAACAAGGCCCAAACTTGCACACAGTACATCGTTGTGACATGTGTTTTGAACTTTGCAGAAAGAGCGCGAACGAGGATCCAATATACACTACATGTTCCGCTTGCCTTTTGCTGCTGGCAACGTCTTCAGTGCAAGCATGTTGGATACTCTCCTCTACCAGGTAGGCCATACATTGCTGTCTTGTGCCGCTGCCTTTGTGTAATAACGGTAGAAATATGCCACGAGGAGGCGACAAACAGAAACTTTGGTATGCATAGTTATTCTCCTAAGAGAATTTTGCAAAATAAATTTTGGGATGCTATACCTGGGTAAAAGCACGAAGCAAGAATGTTACGCCACCTGTTAAACGCGTGCATGCACATTGGCATACATGTACAAACACAGATACACACAAACACACATACAGACACACAGACACACACACACACATATATACACACACGCATGCGCAAACACACACACACACACACACACACACACACACACACACACACACACACACACACACACACACACACACACACACACACACACACACACACACACACACACTTTCGCAATGGTCGTGTAACGGGTGTTGTTGAAAAGATGTTGACGCCGGTGATGCTGACGACGACGATGATGACGATATTTTGGTGGCCATAATGACGATGATGATGACGTGGTTGACGATAAGAAATACCACAATATAACAGCGGATATTATAAGATGTTTGGACCGACAAAAAAATGCTTGTCTGGCAACAATCTAGAACACATCGTTTTTGTCATTATTTTGGAAGTGCAAAAGTACGCACAATCGCCGACAGGGAGCCTTTTTTTTCAGGGCCCTAAAGCATCAGAAGTTCAAGCGATCGCGTCATACTTGTAGATGTTGTCAACCGTAAACTTTGCGTTGCTTTTTTTCCAGTTTAAACTGCACAAAGATCGAGCTGCCATCATATTTTTGAGATTAGTCGGGTTTTTTTTTAGCATGTACGGTTTCTTTTCAATGTTTTAAGACTTTTCTTTGCGCACATTGCGATTGTATAGCTAAGTTGCAAATTGACCATGAGTCATTGCGGTTATTTTCAGCATCGATTGGGTCTTTGAGAGTGAATTTTGACATTTGTTGTTCTCGGAAACACAAATCCAAAGCCGTGATTGTTCCATATATCAAACAAATTGCCTGATTGGCTTTTACTTTGACAATCCAAGTTTTTACCTGAAACCCCAAACCATTGGAAACTTGGATTTGTCACACATGAACATTGTTTTTTTTTACCCAGCTGGTTATGAATGAAAACACCTGAAAATGATGACAAAACGGTTTAGTGCAAGGGATTATTCAAATCACCATGTCTCGATTAATCAAATGTTTGCCTTCTGGTGGATGTGCAGGCATACGTGAAAGATTACCTCATCACGTTCGTCAGGCTTCTGCTTGGAATTGACCAGGCTGTTGGCTCAGGGCATCTTGAGAGTGTAAGTTTTCTTCTTCTTCTTTTTCTTCTTCAGCGTTCCAGAATTTTTCTGGTTACGTGTGAGCTCGTTTACCCATTTGGGTTCCTCACACTATACTCTGAGAGCATAGTCAGCTCACTCCGCTTTCGTTGAGTAGGCATGCTTGGTATTTTCGTGTTTCCATAACCCACCAAACTCCGACATGGATTACAGGATCTTTTCCGTGCGCACTTGGTCTTGTGCTTGCGTGTACACACGAAGGGGGTTAAGTCACTAGCAGGTCTGCACATAAGTTGACCTGGGAGATCGGAAAAATCTCCACTCTTAACCCACCAGGCGGCAGCGACCGGGATTCGAACTCACGACCTCCCGATTAGGAGGCCGACGTCTTACCACCACGCCACTGCGCCCGTCTGTAAGTTTTCGATTTGCCATGCATCTGTCTGCCTGTCTGTGTTACAGGGGTTAACTTGTTTTGCTCCTACTTACTAGGTCGTCCTTATTATGTTTTTTAAGGGAAGCCATTGAGGTTCCTTTTTATATTTAGTCAAGTTTTGACTAAATATTTTAACATCGAGGGGGAATCGAAACGAGGGTCGTGGTGTATGTGCGTGTGTCTGTGTGTCTGTGTGTCTGTGTGTCTGTGTGTGTGTGTGTGTGTGTGTGTGTAGAGCGATTCAGACTAAACTACTGGACCGATCTTTATGAAATTTGACATGAGAGTTCCTGGGTATGAAATCCCCGAACGTTTTTTTCATTTTTTTGATAAATGTCTTTGATGACGTCATATCCGGCTTTTCGTGAAAGTTGAGGCGGCACTGTCACGCCCTCATTTTTCAACCAAATTGGTTGAAATTTTGGTCAAGTAATCTTCGACGAAGCCCGGACTTCGGTATTGCATTTCAGCTTGGTGGCTTAAAAATTAATTAATGACTTTGGTCATTAAAAATCTGAAAATTGTAAAAAAAAAAATAAAATTATAAAACGATCCAAATTTACGTTTATCTTATTCTCCATCATTTGCTGATTCCAAAAACATATAAATATGTTATATTCGGATTAAAAACAAGCTCTGAAAATTAAATATATAAAAATTATTATCAAATTTTATTTTTCGAAATCAATTTAAAAACACTTTCATCTTATTCCTTGTTGGTTCCTGATTCCAAAAACATATAGATATAATATGTTTGGATTAAAAACACGCTCAGAAAGTTAAAACGAAGAGAGGTACAGAAAAGCGTGCTATCCTTCTCAGCGCAACGAATACCCCGCTCTTCTTGTCAATTCCACGGGCACTGCCTTTGCCACGGGCGGTGGAGTGACGATGCTACGAGTATACGGTCTTGCTGCGTTGCGTTGCGTTCAGTTTCATTCTGTGAGTTCGACAGCTACTTGACTAAATATTGTATTTTCGCCTTACGCGACTTGTTACATTTTAGACAAGTTTTGAACTCGTTTATTTGTGTGCGTTTTTCTCAAATGTTGATGAACATACCAACCATAAATTGAGCTATTCTTTGTCTTTCTGTTGGGACATTCTTTTATGAAAGCTCCTCTTTCTACAGGGGAGTCTTGATTGGAATTTTCTTTATGTGTGTGTGTGTGTGTGTGTGTGTGTATGTCTGTGTGTGTCCGTGTGTCTGTGTGTGTCTGTGCATGCGTGCGTGCTTGCGCTTGTGTATGCGTGTGTGTGTGTGTGTTTGTGTGTGTGTGTGTTTGTGTGTGTGTGTGTGTGTGTGTGTGTGTGTGTGTGTGTGTGTGTGTGTGTGTGTGTAGTATGACTACTCATGTCCAAGTCGAATCTCAACCTAATTCCCACACAAGAAAAGATATGCTGTTATAGTTTAGCCACATACATGATGACTGCTGCATTTATTCTGTGACTCTTCAAGGTGTGATATGCCAGTAGGTTATCACTTGCAACTGTAACCGAGACTTGTCGTTATTTTGTTCGGTTTTAGTTGAAACTATCAAAAGACGATCTGTGGATTCGAACCTACGGTCGTCTGTATCAGAAGCTGTGCTCCACTACCTGCCAAATCCCCATTGGCATCTACAGAACAGAATATCGAACAGGATCGGAGACTACACCGGTAAGTTTCCATTTAAAAATATTAAGTGTTCCGTTGAAAACCATCTTGCAGAGACGCCTTCACACATGCTGAACTAGAGATAGGGTATTTCAATGTGGACACGATTTGATTGTGTTTGTATGTTTTTGTTTTTAGTTCGTCAGTGACTTTTTGTTGCAGTTTTATGCCTTCAAACAATAGCTCATCACACTAGTTCATCGTTAGCTGACTGAAAGGTTGTGTTATTTTTTGTTAAATCACCCTGTTCTTACATTTGTTGCGCAGCTGCTGTTGAAAATACCGTGTGTGATATGAATGTCAGAATACAATTTCTGTTATGCTGACAGGTAGTTTTCACATTTAAGATTGCTGTACGACTTTTTTTAATAACACTTCAAAGATTTGGGAAGGAATAACATCGTGAGATGTATTTGAACAGATTATAAAACATTAACAAACGATACGAAAAGTATAGCTTCCAGACGTCCCCAAAATTAATCTGGATATTGTCAAGTCTATAAGTTTTATGAATAGAAGAGTTTTATCTGTAAAATATAAATTTCAGAAATATGAATTATGACTATTTGGATAAGTACCTCTTTCTGTGAAGAATGAGATTAGGTCTTTTATAGATGTGATTTGTGTTATACTATGGTACGGTAACTCATGGAGAATTTAGGTTTCATTTGGAGAAGTTTTGTTTTCTTATTTTTTGTGTGTGATAGACGTGCATTTCTCGTTGAGTAACATCGAGGCCAAAGAAAAAAACCTTTTAACTTATAGCATTTCATACTTTCTTTGTCCTAGCCGTATTCTATGTTCTGTGTGGTGATTCCGTGTGTATGCATAAGCCGTATAATTCTTGGCCATACTCTTTTTTTGTGATTGTAGGCTACACATGTGAATAGTTACATGACATTTTCAACATCTATCTCTGCTGGGCAAAATTATGCCTGATGGTTCTTTGACATGGAACAAAAGTAGCGTTTTAAGTTTTATTTCAATATTTTCATGGCTTTTCTCTACTCTGTTTGGAATTATTTATGAAAAGGAACACACCAAAAGCCAAAGGCTTGCAAGAACATACTCACAACGTAGGCGAGAGTTTCGAGCAGTTCAAGCAGCTGAAACTCATCTTAACCGCGTGAGTAGATTATACAACGGAGTGCCGCCTGGTGATCCACAACCTCACAGAGTGTTTTCCTTTTTGGATTGACAGATTTGCTTGTTTTGCTAATTGGCTAGTTTACAAAAATGCGTTGAATTGCTTGGCCGTCTAACACTAACTCCACTGACTAGAAAGCTGGGAGCGTGCGTGCAACTAACTTGATTAATTGGAACATAGTTTTTTCCTGGTGAATGGAGTGATGAACTAATGGACACTTTCATGGCGCTGCAGAGAGCTACATATTCCCACAGTAGATAAAATAGGCCTGGGACTGGTATGCTGATTCCTCCCTTGCCTGTATATAGTATGCATTTTCTGGCACCTAAATTATTCTGGACATTGTCGGGTGTATATGTTTATAAAAAGATTTTAATGGGGAAAACATAAATTTGTGAAATATGAGATTACGGTTAAAGTTAAATTTTGTGTGAAAATCAGATCTTGGGCAAACAAGACTTTCCCTTTGTTGTCATACAACAAACAGCCTTATGGTTCCAGAAGCGGTTAAAGGCTGTAGGTAAACTCATATTGCCTAAACCCTAAAGTTAACAAGAATATTACAAACTTTTTTTCAAGCAGTGTCATAGATACTTGTTCCTTTTGGCTAATCATTTTATGTGCTAAAATGCCGTTTTGGTTCTGAATATAAAACCAGGAGTTTCGTTTTTAAGTTTGTTGGGTGCATATCACTTGTATGCTTGAACCTTTTTATTGATATTGAAGAGTTCTTTCCAGAATAATTTAAAAGCACTTAAAACTGCTTTTGTATTTCATCTCTGCCAGTCTTTAATTTAATTTAATGTACTGCTTTGACATCTCTACCTCGTAAGCTGAATGCCTTTTTGTAAACTCGCCATTACGCCGTTGTGTGATTTTCGTTGAATTATCAGCTTACAGCATGTTTTTGTCGGTTTTGTTTACAATCCTGCACATGTACGAAAGTTATATTATCGACGTTTGGATTTATAACCAGTTTCGTGTTCTGTTGAGACTGAACTTTTACAAATACTGTGTAAAAATGTGTGTAAACCACCACAGAACTGTCCAGGCTTTTACTTGGTATGTGAAGCTTTGAATTATTTGGACGAAGTCGACTTTGTGAAGTCGGCTTCACAAAGCTGGTTGCACGAAGCTTTGGCACTGACATTTCTGTGCGAAGTCTTCACGAAGTCGACTTCGGGCTCAAATAAAAACAGCCTTAAACAGCAGTGTTCCACGTTGGCTTCTGACAACGCGGATTTAGGCCTAAAAAAAAATAGGTGTGGTTACGGTAACCCGACCTACCTTATTTTTAGGGGCCAACCCTATAACTTTTTATTACATTTAGTCAAGTTTTGACTAAATGTTTTAACATAGAGGGGGGAATCGAGACGAGGGTCGTGGTGTATGTGTGTGTGTCTGTGTGTGTGTGTGTGTGTAGAGCGATTCAGACTAAACTACTGGACCGATCTTTATGAAATTTGACATGAGAGTTCCTGGGTATGATATCCTCAGATGTTTTTTTCATTTTTTTGATAAATGTCTTTGATGACGTCATATCCGGCTTTTCGTGAATGTCACGTTTCAATATATCACTTAAGGTGATTATGAACCGGTTAATTACTACTAATTAACTAACCACACCACGATCCACTCTCGCAGTCATACAATTAAATAGAGTCAACAAAAGTATAAGTTTCAGACGCCTGTTTATGTATAAACTCTCCACCTCCCTCGAGCCTTCACTCAAAATATGTTCCTTTTACGTTCTCAACACGTAAAAAACCAGTGTTCACTGACAAAATGCCAGTAGTATGTAGAAAATTATAGGAACACGCTGAACCCGTGTAAATATAGTTAAATGCGAATGTTCTGTTCGAAAAGCTCTAGTTCGTGCAGGTGTCACACACCCCACGTTGTCACTACTCCAATGAAATCATAGATACGAAAAGACAACGGTGGTCAACGGGGTGCGTACGACATGGTGCACTTAGCTTTATCTCTGCTGCTGCTGCTTAGCCGGTATGCTGGTTAGTCGGTTCGCTGGTTAGCCGGTCCGCTGGTTAGCCGGTTCGCTGGTTAGCCGGTCCGCTGGTTAGCGCAGCTTCAACAGTTCCCGCCAGAGTCAGCCGTGCAGATGTTACAGGAATGTAACGAAGCGAGGCGAACGAAACGAAGCGAAGGCTGCAAACAGAAAGCATCGGTGCACTAAACATGTCAGCTACCCCTCACCCACCACCTTAAAACATGTCATCTTTAAATATCTCATCGAGCACGTGGGCCTGCACAAAACTGACTTTTTACAACAACAAAACAGCCATTTTCCGTCCTTCTCTCCCTATCTGCAAAAACCATATACAGATTAGTATTTTAGCGTCACAGAGAGTAAATTATGCGCTAACCTGGAAAGAACAACAGAGAGTATTTCATTCCACAACACAGACTCATCAACAGCGTTAAATAATGATTTATTACCTCAAAAGCCTATGATTGTAACTCTCAATGGAAGCAAAGTCCGCCTCCTCCCTGGAACAGTCTCTGTTCGTCAACAGTGACCCAAAACGTCCAGAACCCCTTGTCGAATCCTTATGCGAAAGCCATCGCCGACGAAGGAAATGTGACGACTTGTCCTCAGCAAAATACGTGGCAGAGGAAAGGAATAACTTGTGGAAGTTCCCCTAGAGTGCCGAATATGATACTCGGTGAAAAACCATCATACTCTAGTAACTGTGTGTTAGGTCCTTCCCCTTCTGCCGCTGGGTGTCAAGTGTGTCGTCCTTGAGTCTCTGACAGACCACCTAGCCAAATACACGTGACTGACCTTGTCACCAAACCAGTCCAGCTATACACAGTTTTGCCTCCCCAAGCAGGAAAAAGACACGAGAAACTCAATCCCTGAAAATCCCGTGCGCGCTGTCAGCGAAAAAAACCGTCAGCCCTATGACAGCAGAAACCTGCACTGTGAAGCTCGTGCGTTTCAAAACATCCGTGCTCGGGAGCACTGTCAGCAAAAACTCTGCTGTGTCCAATATCACGCACAGGCGCTTTCTATCATACATTGACCCAGAACAGGCACTCCACTGAGTGACGCTTTCTTGGTCTCTGTCACCCGATCGTGACACACCTCCCCTCTTCAAGACGAAACCTCGGTTTCGCTCACAGTCATGTTCTCCTCTACAGCCCGAGAGAGAAAGTCAGCTCCAACATTGTTGGCGCCCGGAATGACGCGTACCGTGAATTGGTACGGTTGGAGAATCAACGCCCAGCGCATAAGTCTGGCGTTTGCCAACCTTGCAACCTGAAGATATTGCAGAGGTTGATGGTCCGTCTCCAGACAGAAAGGTCGTCCGTACAGGTACGCTTCGAACTTCTGGATGCCCCAGACAATGGCGAGACACTCGCGTTCAACCGTTGCATACGCTGCCTCGGCCGAGGTCAGCTTACGGCTGGCGAAGCAAACAGGGTGCAAAAACCCCTCTGTCTCCTGAAGCAACACTGCCCCAAGTCCCTTCCCTGAAGCGTCTGTCCTCAGCACGAAGTCCTTGTTCAGGTCTGGTAGTCGGAGAATAGGCTGACTGGTGAGTCGCCTCTTCAGGGTGTTGAATGCGGAGCTACATTCCTCAGTCCACACTACAACGGTCGGTTGTAGTTTCTTGGTAAGGTTGGTCAGTGGTAGAGCGATTTCGGCAAAGTGCGGGATGAAGCGTCTATAGAAGCTGGCTAGGCCCAGGAAAGACCTGACTTCTTTCTTCGTGCGCGGTGGCTCCGCCTCCCGAATCTTCTGGATCTTGTCGTCCTCTGGAACGAGCAATCCCTCGCCGACAACATGACCCAGGAAAGACAATTCCCGGAATCCCAAGTAGCACTTGGACGGTTTAGCTCCCAGATTTCCGTCCTTCAACCTCCCGAACACGTCGCGCAGGGCGTCGAGATGTTCAGTCCATGTCTCTGTCGCGATCAGCACATCGTCGATGAAACTGCTGATGTCCTCGCGCTTCAATGGTTCCAAAAGTTTCCTCATCATGCGAGTGAAGACGGCACCTGCATTCTGTAGACCAAAAGGCATGACTGTCCACTGGAACTGGCCGAATGGAGTGGTAAATGCAGTCTTTGGGCGGTCTTCCTCGGCAACTGGGATTTGCCAGTATCCCTTGGTGAGGTCCAGTTTGGAAAAGTACTTGGCCTTGGCCAAGTGACTGAAGAGGTAGTCCACATCAGGCATGGGTTCCGCGTCAAACGCCGTAATCTTGTTCAGCTTCCGGTAGTCAACACAGAACCTGACGCGTCCATCCTTCTTCTTTACAAGCACAATTGGTGAACTGTAGGGAGAGTTCGCTGGCTCGATGACGCCCAACTTCGTCATGTCGGCGATTTCCTTCCTGACCACCTCCTTCTGGGCATGAGGCATGGGATACTGCTTCGTCCTCACTGGCTGTTTCTCCAGCAAGTCGAAGGTAAACTCCTCTAGATGCGTCTGAAGTGGTATGTCTGTAAGGACCCGTGCTGCATCCTTCAGGATCTCTTGCAGGTCCGCCTGCTGGTCGTCCCCAAGATCAGGTGAGATGTGCACGTCCGTGTGATCTTCACTAGCCTCCAGCGGACAAACTGGTACACGTCCTCCTCCCTGTTCTTCCGTTGTCTCGTCCATCACGACAGCAACTGCTTCTGTCACTTTGTCCTTTTCCCCGTAGGCCGTCCTTTCTATGTAGGCGCGCAGCAGGTTGGCGTGGTACAGGCGTGCTTTCCCGTTCATGACGATCCTGTAGTCGTTCTGGCCCACTTTCGCTGTCACCTCAAAAGGTCCTTGCCACTGCAGTTGTAGCTTGTTGTGTTTGACAGGTAAAAGTAGCAACACCCGTTCTCCAATCTTGAAGCTGCGCGGCCGTGCCTTGCGGTCGAATCCTCGCGCATAACGCTGTGCTGCTCTCCCCAGGTTCTCTTGAGCCAGTTTGCAGGTCTCTTCAATCCTGTTCCTGAGTTCTACGATGTAGGTCGCTGTCGTCTGCACCTCCTCGTCAGCTTCTTCGTCTGTCCAAGCCTGACGCAGGATAGCCATGGGACCGCGTACCTGTCTGCCGTACAACAGCTCGAATGGGGAAAAGCCCAAGCTCTCCTGAGGAACCTCGCGGTATGCAAAAAGCAATGCTGGGATGTACCTGTCCCACGTGCGTGGTTTCTCCTGAGCTAGTTTCCTCAGCATGGTCTTCAAGGTGCCATTGAACCTCTCCACCAGTCCGTTGCACTGAGCATGGTAAGGAGTGGTGAAGTGCTGCTCCAGTGATAGCAGTCGTGCTGCCTCCGCCATCACTCCTCCCGTGAACTGCGTGCCTCTGTCGGTGAGTACCTCTGATGGAATTCCCAGCCGGGACCACATAGTAACCAGAGCCTCAGCTACTCGCGTGGCTTCAATCGATTTCAGAGGGATCGCCTCTGGGTATCGAGTAGCGTAGTCCACCATGGTCAAAATGTATCTGTTTCCGTCCTCAGACGCAGGCAAGATGGGCCCGATGATGTCCGCTGCCACCCGACGAAAGGGTTCGTCGATGAGCGGCATCTTCTCCAAGGGGACCTTCCTCACCCTTCCTTTGGCAACCACCTTCTGGCACTTATCGCAGGACGCACAGAAACGTCGGACATCCGTGCAGATGCCTGGCCAGTAAAAGTGGCGCCAGACACGATCCGTGGTCTTCTTGGTGCCAAGATGACCTCCCAGAATCGAGTCGTGTGCCGTTGCCATGACACCCTCGCGAAACTCGCGAGGCACGACAACCTGTTTGAATGCACCTTCCTTGTTGCTGAACTCACGGTAGAGCAACTTCTTGTCCCTGAGGAACCTTGACCTCCCATGCTTCCCGCTCAGCTTCACCTTCCCCGACTTCGCGTGCTCCCGAGGAGTAGCTAAGGTCGGGTCAGAATCCTGAGCCTTCGCGAGAAGCGCGGGGGTCACGTTCCCCAGGGCAGCTCGTGCAGCAGGTAGGGGTTTGAGAGGTTTGTCCTCTCGCTCCGCCTGTGCCCGCGTGAGCACTGAAATGACGTCGGGAGACCGATAAACGGGAACCTCCCTGGTGACGCCGTCCACAAACCGAACCCGGTTCCCAATGAGCAGGTCGCATGGAGGATCGTCCATGACGACGGCCACAATGGTCCCCGTGAACAACGGGGTTACGACCTTGATCACTGCCGTGTTCAAGTCGTAAGCGTGAGATGCCTCGGCCATTCTCACCCTGATGCTGTCTCCTGTGTAGGCCATAGCTGGAACTAGACTCGCCCGAACCACTATCATGTCTGCCCCTGTGTCCCGCAGACCTTCGCCCTTCACTCCGTTAACGTAGACGTTGCAGTGGGGCTGGAAATGTTTCCTGGAGCACGGAACGCAGAGTTGTGGGATGGTGCATGAGCTCGTGACGTCCCTGAACTCCTCACTGCCAACGAAGTGAACGCCCTTCTGGTCAGCCTGTCTCTTGTGGCAGTCCTTCTTCACGTGGCCCCGCTTGTTGCAGTAGTAACACTGGATGTCAGTTCTGGAACTCGATCCCTTGTGTCCCTGATCGTCCTTCCCGTCCTTGGGTCCTGAAGAACCCGAATTTCCTGTTTTTCCTGGCCGTGAGCCTGAAGATTTGCCGGAGATCGCCTGGGCGTCCTCGTGCACTCTGATCCAGTCGGCTGCCTCCTGAGTAGTCTTGGGCTGGTGCTCCTGCACGAAGGTCACCACCTCAGGTCGCAGGCTGGACATCAGTTGTTCCATGACTATGAGGTCGGCAAGGTCGTTGACGGTCCAGTCCTTTTCGGCCATCTCCACCCAGCGCCGCAGGTAGAGGTTAAGGCGTGCCACAAACTGATGACTCAGCTCGCCGCTCAGTCTCTTGCTGTTACGCAGACGTCGTCTGTAGGCTTCAGCAGTCAGGTTAAAGCGCTGGAGTAACGCCTTCTTAAGTGCCTGATAGTCTCTCGCCTCGTCGTCCTCCAAAGCGTTGTAGAGCTGCAATGCGCGTCCCTTTAAGCAGGTGCTAAGGCGGCTAGCCCACGTGGCCTCTTCCCACTTCTGGTCAGATGCAATGCGCTCAAACCGGCGTAAAAAGTCGTCGAGCTCGTCCTTGTCATCGTCGAACGTCGGCAGTCTCGTACGGTCGGCAACAAACGTCGGCGCGCTAGCCTGAGTAAGCGTACCCTTCTCGGCCTGTAGCCTAGCTAGTTCTAGCTGGAGATCGCGATCCGCCTGTTCCTTCCGGTCTAGTCTGTCACGTTCGTCTTTCTTTTCCTGTCTGTCAAGTTCGGCCTGTCGTTCGGCCTGTCGTTCCTGTCTTGCAAGTTCGTCTTTCTTTTCCTGTCTGTCAAGTTCGGCCTGTCGTTCGGCCTGTCGTTCCTGTCTTGCAAGTTCGTCTTTCTTTTCCTGTCTGTCTCGTTCTCTTTCTTGTCTGTCAAGTTCGTCTTTCTTTTCCTGTCTGTCTCGTTCTGCCTGTCGTTCTCTTTCTTGTCTGTCAAGTTCGTCCTTCTTGTCCTGTCTGTCACGTTCGGCCTGTCGTTCTTGTCTGTCAAGCTCTTCTTTTCTCGTCTGTCGCTCTATGTCTTCCCTACGTTCCAGCTCCTTGCGTTTAAGCAAACTACGCGCTCTAACGCGTGCGTCTCGCTCTGTCTGTTCCTCACTGCCAGGAGTCTCGAAAGTTATTCTCCTCGTCGGAGATCCCCCTGTAGCCATGGTTAGTTTTAGCAAAGCTTTATTACCAAAGTAAGTCTAACGCAGCTATAGCTAGAACACGCGGTGATGAAAGCGGTGGATACAAAAATCCAGCAACCGGAAAATGCAGAAGAAAAATCCAAACGGTGTAGAACAAAACGCGTAGCCTACTTTATGGCTGCTTTTTGCGGTGAAACAAAGTGTTTCCCACAGCCGTGGCCTACTTTATCGGCTGCTTTTTGCGGTGAAACAGAGTGTCTCCCACAGCCTTGGTTAGGACAGAAGTCCTCGGACCCTTCCCCCCCAAAATTCCAACAAAGTCAAAATATGGAGAAAAATCCAAGTAAAACAAGACTATAGAAATGTAACCTGTTACAGAATGCGAAACAACAATGTAGAGAAAACTGAGTAAAACGAATAACAAATCCGCTAACCCCGCTCAGCTCTCTGCAACGGAAAACTCTGAACGTACAACAACAAAGATTCACAAACGAAGGAAAGGGAGATAATCACAGTTAGCGCATACAATAACTCACAAATTACAATTTACATTTCCTGCAAGATGTGAATCGCTTAAGGTGTGGTATATGATCAAAACTATACAAAAAAGGGTAGCACCAAGCAGAAAATAAGTCGAGCACTGACGAGATTATCTGCTCTTAGTTCTCCTTAATTGGTGGGTCTTTATCAGTTGGAAATTAACTGAGTAAATCCCGGCTTGGCCCCCACGTGTCACGTTTCAATATATCACTTAAGGTGATTATGAACCGGTTAATTACTACTAATTAACTAACCACACCACGATCCACTCTCGCAGTCATACAATTAAATAGAGTCAACAAAAGTATAAGTTTCAGACGCCTGTTTATGTATAAACTCTCCACCTCCCTCGAGCCTTCACTCAAAATATGTTCCTTTTACGTTCTCAACACGTAAAAAACCAGTGTTCACTGACAAAATGCCAGTAGTATGTAGAAAATTATAGGAACACGCTGAACCCGTGTAAATATAGTTAAATGCGAATGTTCTGTTCGAAAAGCTCTAGTTCGTGCAGGTGTCACACACCCCACGTTGTCACTACTCCAATGAAATCATAGATACGAAAAGACAACGGTGGTCAACGGGGTGCGTACGACATGGTGCACTTAGCTTTATCTCTGCTGCTGCTGCTTAGCCGGTATGCTGGTTAGTCGGTTCGCTGGTTAGCCGGTCCGCTGGTTAGCCGGTTCGCTGGTTAGCCGGTCCGCTGGTTAGCGCAGCTTCAACAGTTCCCGCCAGAGTCAGCCGTGCAGATGTTACAGGAATGTAACGAAGCGAGGCGAACGAAACGAAGCGAAGGCTGCAAACAGAAAGCATCGGTGCACTAAACATGTCAGCTACCCCTCACCCACCACCTTAAAACATGTCATCTTTAAATATCTCATCGAGCACGTGGGCCTGCACAAAACTGACTTTTTACAACAACAAAACAGCCATTTTCCGTCCTTCTCTCCCTATCTGCAAAAACCATATACAGATTAGTATTTTAGCGTCACAGAGAGTAAATTATGCGCTAACCTGGAAAGAACAACAGAGAGTATTTCATTCCACAACACAGACTCATCAACAGCGTTAAATAATGATTTATTACCTCAAAAGCCTATGATTGTAACTCTCAATGGAAGCAAAGTCCGCCTCCTCCCTGGAACAGTCTCTGTTCGTCAACAGTGACCCAAAACGTCCAGAACCCCTTGTCGAATCCTTATGCGAAAGCCATCGCCGACGAAGGAAATGTGACGACTTGTCCTCAGCAAAATACGTGGCAGAGGAAAGGAATAACTTGTGGAAGTTCCCCTAGAGTGCCGAATATGATACTCGGTGAAAAACCATCATACTCTAGTAACTGTGTGTTAGGTCCTTCCCCTTCTGCCGCTGGGTGTCAAGTGTGTCGTCCTTGAGTCTCTGACAGACCACCTAGCCAAATACACGTGACTGACCTTGTCACCAAACCAGTCCAGCTATACACAGTTTTGCCTCCCCAAGCAGGAAAAAGACACGAGAAACTCAATCCCTGAAAATCCCGTGCGCGCTGTCAGCGAAAAAAACCGTCAGCCCTATGACAGCAGAAACCTGCACTGTGAAGCTCGTGCGTTTCAAAACATCCGTGCTCGGGAGCACTGTCAGCAAAAACTCTGCTGTGTCCAATATCACGCACAGGCGCTTTCTATCATACATTGACCCAGAACAGGCACTCCACTGAGTGACGCTTTCTTGGTCTCTGTCACCCGATCGTGACAGTGAAAGTTGAGGCGGCACTGTCACGCTCTCATTTTTAAACCAAATTGGTTGAAATTTTGGTCAAGTAATCTCCGACGAAGCCCGGACTTCGGTATTGCATTTCAGCTTGGTGGCTTAAAAATTAATTAATGACTTTGGTCATTAAAAATCTGAAAATTGTAAAAAAAATTTTTATAAAACGATCCAAATTTACGTTCATCTTATTCTCCATCATTTTCTGATTCCAAAAACATATAAATATGTTATATTTGGATTAAAAACAAGCTCTGAAAATTAAAAATATAAAAATTATGATCAAAATTAAATTTTCGAAATCAATTTAAAAACACTTTCATCGTATTCCTTGTCCGTTCCTGATTCTAAACACATATAGATATGATATGTTTGGATTGAAAACACGCTCAGAAAGTTAAAACGAAGAGAGGTACAGAAAAGCGTGCTATCCTTCTCAGCGCAACTACTACCCCGCTCTTCTTGTCAATTTCACTGCCTTTGCCATGAGCGGTGGACTGACGATGCTACGAGTATACGGTCTTGCTGCGTTGCATTGCGTTCAGTTTCATTCTGTGAGTTCGACAGCTACTTGACTAAATGTTGTATTTTCGCCTTACGCGACTTGTTACATTTGTAAAACAAAAAATTTAAAAAAAAATTAAAAAAAAAACCGGCTGCAGAAGTCGCAGCACAGGCTTCATGTCTCACCCAGTCACATTATTCTGACACCGTCCTAGGTATGACCCGGCCGGGGTTCGAACCCACTACCTCCCGCTCATTGGGTGGACGCCTTACCACTAGGCCACCGTGTTGCGGTTTTCAGCCAAGTATCGAGGTTCGATTTCCACAGTGTAAAGGAAACTGTGAAGCAGACGCCAATATAAAACAGTGTACACAAAGAACTTGCAAGTGAGGTTCTAATGGGCGGTTCTGGTGAGCTGTTATGCCCCCTCTTTCTTTCGGCTGGTAACTGGCGCCACCTCGCGGCAAGATCACACGAGAAAGGAAAAAACCCTTGTATTGGTCCCAAATAGCATATCGGTTTGGGAACAGTTCGTGTGTAAGTCGTGCATTTTATACGGTAAACAGACAATGGTCGGTTCTGGTGAGGTTATGCCCCTTCTTTCTTTCGGTTGGTAACTGGCGCCACCTCGCGGCAAGATCATAGGAGTTGTCTCGCGTTTTCACCCCATGCCCAGAAGCGCTCATTTGACAATATATAGCATTCATCAAAAGCAAATTCATGAATATGCTCGTCCATTCTTTTAAAAATCGTTAATATAAAACAGCTAGAATCCACATGGCCATAATGATAGTGTTGTCTGACCTAAAAAAAAAAAATTTGGGAGGCAACAAACTTATAAATATATTTCAATTAACAAGTTATAACAGTCATTCATTGAATGCTTACTGATGCTATGTTTATATTTTTGGAATGTAATAATTGGAAGTTCTTAATTGCTTGCGACAGTTGCATGTTGACGGATGCGATCACCTATTCAGTTTAATGATTTTATTTATGCTTTTATTATTTTGTGCCATGAAGACTATCCACGTTTTATTCAGCAACATTGTTACCAGTTTAGCTTTGTGTAATAATGGGTTTCTTTTTTTGTCATGGATAGTTTCATTATTACATTATTGGCTACATTATAATTATATTCCTTGAGGCCCAAAATTGGTGGTTTTTTTGGGGTGGGTGGAGGGGTTTGGGTGGAAAGGAATGATAGGGAACTGCTTCCTATAGCCGGCTATGAAACTTGCCAAAAGGAAGTGAAAGAGCAATAAATACTTCATGTCCGCAAAGATATAATTCAGAAACAATTCAGAAACAATAATAATTACCTCGATTAGTTGATTCAAATATTTTGAACACTTTGAAATATATCTACATTGCATGATATTTATTGTAAAATCCGCATGTTTTACCTTTGGTATTTTTACTCCTTTTTTGTTTAATCTTCCCATGAATTTGGTGGTTGGTTGTTCAAAATCACCACGGTGTTACAAAAGTGGATAGTCTTGAAAATGGCATGTACCTTTTTTGTTTTCTGATTCTTTCTTTTTTCATTTTGGTTTGTGTTGCAATGTAGACCCCTTCGATGGTGTCCCGGGATCAATCGGCCCTCAACCTAGCCTTTAGAAATTCCTTTGTGAGTAACCCGTCTCTGGGCCACTTTATGTCCAATCATTTCCTGGTCATGATCTCCTCAATGGTTTTCAATTAATTTATAGATAATGGCATGCACACTCATTTCTTTCTCATCGTCACCAGTCTGTGTGCGTTGTGCCTCTTGACTATTCTTTTATAACTTTGTAATTTCCCGTTCTAAAGCTCTGTGTCTTTTGAAGTAACAAATCATTTCGATAATTTGTCTTTTACTTACCTAGCTGCAAGGTTTTTATTTTATTTCAAAGTTGTATGGATAAATCTCATTTCAGCTTGATTCTTGTTCACACGGTTATATCATAGTTTTTTTTCTTCTCACATTTTGTTTATCTTTTGCTTGTTTCTTGTTTCTTGCATATATGCATATTTGTTTGCCTGATGGTTTCAAAAATACCACCTATTTTATCACCTACTTAAACCAATATCATAATTCATTTTATGATTATTATTTGACTCATTTTGTTTAATATCATATACTGTATCATCATAAAGTGTTTACTTTCTTTCTCAAAAAAGAATGATTCTGTGGCTTTTCCATCAGTCAACAGTATGGTGCTACTTTGTGTTGCCTTTGATGTGAACTGAGATCTACTTGGTTTTTACAATGTTACCTGTGTTCGGAGATCGTTATAACCATAGTACCGACGTCTTTGTACCTGTTAGTAAATGGGTACTGTGTACTCAACCGAGTCAACTAAACGCAGTCATTTGCTCTTCACCTTAAAGTCAAAACGAAAAGAAACTTGTTGTTGAACGATGTTTTTAATGCAGTCTAGACTTTGATCAATTTCGTCGATTTTTAACTAACTGCTTTTTTCAACAATAAGGCATTCAGCACTCTCAATATACCGTAAAAGCCATTGTTGATGTATCGTAACACTTTTGCAAGTGTAAAGTTATCAGCGTATTATGTTGGATACGAAAACAAAATATGATTTTTGCTCTGTTTTACCAGTCTGAGGTCAAGATATATGACTCATTTTCGTGAACACAGTTATAAGTGTTATTCACAGAAAAGATACTTGTGCATAAGGGAGACATTTTGTTGGACCTTGTGTAAGAGATTTGAAATAAAGAAGATCCGTAGTTATCCTTATTAATCTCCTTCCAGATTCTTTATATGTGCACACACACACACACAGTCAATCATCTGACTCCCGCTCAGAAGTTTAGGAAAGCAGAGAGAAGATTAGAAGAATTTGTAGTCTTTCACCAACTCATTCTTTCCAAACAATAGCCAATGGTTTAATTAGAACATACAAATTGGTTTGTTTCTGACATAGCAATTATCAACTCATTCCTCAAATTCTCAAATACTTTCTTGCTTACAATAATCAATTCATGACCTTTTGAAACTCATTCATTCATTGTCCACGACCTTGTGAAACTCACTCATTCATTGTCAACGTCATAACATATTTACAAGGACAAGAAAGCAAATAAACAAAACATAACTTTTACGTTATGTAGAGGTGACGATGTAGCTAGCCTTCAACCTTACGGCCTCCATCGCACCCTCGCCACACTGGCATCACCCCGCACAAGTCAGACTGGGGCGGCCTGTTACAAAATATAACACCCTACTGTAACAACTAACAATATTCAAAAACACACCAACCGAGCACAAGAAAATTATACAATTCCGAAATTATTCAAGTACACAAGTCATGTCCGCGCATACAAAAGAAATGTTCAAGTTCACACAAAACTAGCAAAGTACCTCATCTTCCAATATGGCGGCACCCATACAAAAGTCCAAGTCATCCCGGCAATGTTTCCCGGTTCCAAGGTTGACATCAAAAGCAAGAGCAGGTTTTCTCATCCGAGAGCCCAGGTCGAATGACTTTCAATTGTCAGGCAGTTTACAATCACAACTCACAAAATCAGGCGGTTGCGATTATAACGCGAACAACTCGCACAGTTGTAAATTCACGTGCCGCGAACCCAGTTTGACCGTCCGTAGCTAACCATGGAATTTTACTGAACTGTTAAAAGTTTCCACTCTCAAAGTTAAACAACTCCTGACAACCTCTTTGTATTACAAAAAAGCACTAGTTATATCCCTTCAACTATAAACACCATAACCGCCATTCATTACATCACCCCTTTCCCCGATTAAAAAAAAATGTGAACCCAAAATGAACATTTTTTTTTTTTCAAAAACTGTACAAGTATAAGTATTCCAGTAACAAGAAAAATTTTTTAAATACATATAAAAAATACATAAATAGATTAATAAATAATCAAAGCATAAGGAAAACATTTATTAAATACTCTGTCCGTTCCCAAAGAGTGCAATCAGTTTACAACCAAAAGACAGTGCCATCCACCAAAAAAGTGACGAAAGCCACGAGGCTGTCCTTAAACATGAGCAACAATGGCAAGCATAATAAACCACATTTACGCCGCCGTGTAGATAATCACCCACTGTGTTAATCCACAATAGTTATACTCATGGACATTCAGCAATTTTCGCCTATTACTGAATGCAATAACATTGACGTTCTTGGTACCAAAGATCGCCAACAAAGTTTGAGTAGCCCCCGCTAAACTCAATACAGTAAACCTCGACTACAACACAAAATGGTACTAGCATCAAAATATCCAAACAAATTTTTCCAGCCAGATTAAATAATAATCACAATGTGAAAAAAAACCAAGAACAAAATTAAATTAGTTCTTAATACATACACAGCATATCAACACTCACAGCACAAAAAGTATTGTCCTTGTTGATTGCAGAAAGTCTTTTCACTGTTCTTTCAACCATCATGTTCCATTCACTTCGTCAAGCGTGACAACACATCAGCCTCAAAATTCCTGACTCCAGGAATTGGCACTACTGTGAATGAATACTCTTGGAGAGACAGAGCCCATCGCAACAGTCGTCCGTTGGCAGTTTTGGACTGTCGTAAGTACGTCAACGGTCTGTGATCAGTCTCAACAAAGAAATGTGAGCCAAACAAATAGCGATGGAATTTGTCAACTGCCCACACCAACGCTAGGCACTCTCTCTCCACAGTAGAGTATCTGGTTTCTCTTTCCAGCAGTTTCCTGCTGGCATACAGAACTGGATGAAGGACGTCGTCATCATCAGGCTGCATCAGGGCTGCTCCAATCCCCGTGGAGGATGCATCCGACCGCACTGTGAACGGCCTGGAAAAGTCTGGCAATCTCACCAGTGGTTCAGACGACAAAATTTCTTTGACCCTGTCAAAAGCCATCTGACACTCTTTTGACCAACGAACTTTGTTTGGTTGGTTCTTCTTTGTGAGTTCTACCAGGGGGAACACAATAGACGCGAAGCTTGGGACATAGCGCCTATAGAAACTGATGAGCCCTACCAATGACCGGACTTGTTTCTTTGTGGTTGGGACAGAGACATTCAAGATTTTGGACACTTTGGAGGGAACTGGACGCATGCTACCCTCCCCAACTATGTGACCCAAAAACTCAATAGAGTCAAACCCTGCCTCTACTTTCGACGGTCTCACAGTCAACCCATGTTTTCCCAGTTCTGTCAACAGTCCGTCAAGTGCCTCTAGATGCTCACACCAGTCTTCTGTGGCTACAAGTACGTCATCAAAGAAATGAACAGATTTGAACCTATCCAGATCCAACATCTTCATCATCCTCGCGAAAGTACTTGGTGCTGTACTCATTCCGAACGGCATCTTCTTGAACTGATATAGACCTTGAGGGGTACGAAAAGCCGTTTTTGCTCGATCAGACTCTGCCATCGGAATTTGCCAATAGCCCTTAGCCAGATCAATCTTCGTGAAATGCTGCCTGCCCTGCAATGAAGCAAACAGAACTTCCGGATCCGGTATTGGCTCAGCGTCAAACTCCGTAATCTTATTGAGGTGTCTGAAATCGATGCAAAACGAGTACTTCCGTCCTTCTTCTTGACTAGAACAATAGGAGACGAGAACGGAGAAATAGACGGCTCTATTACGTCTAGATCTAACATCTTCTTCACTTCTTCTTCAACCACTTTCTGAGACTCAAATGGTAACGGATACTGTTTCACATTGACCACAGCACCTTCAGGAATCCTCACCACATGCTGCACTAGGTCACAAGTACCAGGCAAATCCGTCATTTTGTCCTGATGCTTCTGAAACACCGCCTGCACTTTTTGTTTTGCCTGCATAGACAAGTCTGGACTATAGACCACATCATCTACATTCTCAGTCTGAACTGTGGGAACTGACTGTAGTTTGACTTTCTGAATGTCTACCTCCTCTACTGCACTGGACCCACTGATCACTCCCAATGTGGCAACAACTGGGTTCTGACCAACAAACGACACCACACAACCAGACGACTCTTCCGATTTTCTTTGGCCAACTTTCTCGAACAGATCATGCAACGTTTTGTCATCCATTTGCATTTTGGAAAGTTTCTCAGCATTGATATCAAGTTGGGGAACTTTAGCGGTCAACAGCGGTCTAAAAGGACGTTCTTCTCTAGCTTTTTGACCTCTTGTCTGGACTGCGCTAGTAACCTCTACACATCCAAATGTGCATCCCTGTATTCTACCCAAAATGACGTCACATACTGGATTGTCGATCACACATGCCTCAACACTTCCAGAAAAGTATGGTGTATCCAGACTCACAATCGCAATGGGTAACCGAACCAAATCCCCACTGAACTGTCTACACACCTGTACCTTCCCAGTAAACTGATCATCTCTCACTAGGGACTTCCTGACCCCAACCGTGGAACACCCACTATCCAACATGACCGTGACCTCACTACCATTTAAGGTACCTTCACATGTCTGAATAGACTCGGGAAGTTCATCACTACCTGAAAATCCTACTGACGCCACAGACTGCTCGTCTTCACTACAGCTGGACTCTTCAACAGTGACAACGGATACTGAAGCAGTATGCATTTTTTTGGGACAATCTGCCAACTTGTGCGAAGTATCTTGACACCACCAACACTTCCTCTGATAGTTCTGACCACCTCTACCAGCTTGACTAGCACCTCTGCCACCCTTATTATCAGGAGAGCTTTGTTCTGTCGGTGGGTTTGTGTCAGCCTGACTATTCTTCTTAGAAAACCTCTGACCACCTCGACCACCTGAATGACCTCCTCTCCCACTTGGAAGACCGACATTAGCCAACAGAGGATCACTAGAACCTTTTGCTGCTAGGTTTTGACTAGGATGTGCTTCCCTGTATCTTTCAGCTGCGTCTATCATGGTTTGAGCGGTAGTATGCTTGTCTTCTTTCAGAAAAGTAACCAGAGACGACGCACAACTAGACAGAATCTGCTCTCTGAGCACCAAGTCACAGAGCAAAGCGAAATCTGTGCCAACTCCAGCCATATCTGTCCATCTAGTAAAAAATCTTCTCATGCGGGAGAAAAAGACATGCATGGTTTCACCAGATTCAGGTTTGCATGAGCGAAACTGCGTTCTGAAACCTTCTTCAGTACATTTGAATCTCTTCAACAAATGCGCTGACAGTTTGGCATAGTCATTAGTATCTTCTACTGGTAACTCTTGAAAATAATTCAGAGCACGACCTCTGAGTAGAGTAGGCAAAATCAAAGCCTTCTCATCCTTTGACCACTTCAAGCTAGCTGCGTGCTTATCGAAGCGATACAGATAACTCTCAATGTCATCTGATTTATCATCAAAATAGGGAATCTTGGGACGATTGGCCAATTTATTCTTGCTTGCTTTTTCAACCAACTCGTCTGCTCGCAACTTTGCCTCCCTGTTCGCCTTTTCTTCTTCAATATCGAGACGACGATTTTCAATCTTAGCTTGTTCAGCTAACTCTCTCTCTTTAAGCTCACGTGCAGCAGCGAGTTCTTTTTCTTGTAGAGCAATATCATTTTCTCTTTTTCTTCTTGCTGCTCTTTCCTCACGCAAATTATCCTCCACATACTTGTTCAGTGATGCACCATCTTTTCCTAAGGCTTCACCCTCCACCTTAAACTGCGCTATCAAAGCTTGAACCTCTTCTTGAGATGCCATCGTGAACAAACCGCTATCACTTAAGCAAACTATGACTATCCACTACATAGAATGCTAGAGGGCAACACCAAGACTTAGCTTTGACTAACGTGAACACAATAGTCCACTAAACTTTAGAATTTACCTGACTTCCTCAAGTACAGTACTAAAGTGACACAGTCTAGGAAACCGATCAACCGAACTACATGGGGAAACAATCAATACATCTGAAACTAGGCTCCGCCCAAAAACTTGGCCTAGGAACTAGACATACCCCCATTCCCATACACTTATGAATCAAGGCATTGCTGACCCACAACTCTTTACAAACTGTGTACACGTAAAAGGGAAAAATGATGTGTCATGTATTATTCACTTGTAGGTAAAACTAACCTACAGGACGCTTCATGTAAAGTAGGGGAAAAAAAATAACCTACTCACAAGCAAGAACCAACACTCAGAGAGACAAATTATTCTCAAAAATATATAGAATATTTACTTGAGTGTCAGATAAGCAAATGACTCACTCCTGTCCAAAATATGTCGTTCCGTCAGGCACAGGATGCATCCGTCCACAGACCAAGGAACTCCCTTCACAGACAGATGACAAGGATGTCCATCCTCCAGACTGCATGCATCAGCATCTGCGCAAAACCAAACAATACTTCAGCACTACAAGTCAATAATATAAAATAAGCCTAACTGCACTCAAGGGAACGCACCAAAAAGAAAAAGAAAATTAATCTTCAAAAATTTTCCAATTAATACAACCGCAAGCTCGCCAATGTAAGAGATTTGAAATAAAGAAGATCCGTAGTTATCCTTATTAATCTCCTTCCAGATTCTTTATATGTGCACACACACACACACAGTCAATCATCTGACTCCCGCTCAGAAGTTTAGGAAAGCAGAGAGAAGATTAGAAGAATTTGTAGTCTTTCACCAACTCATTCTTTCCAAACAATAGCCAATGGTTTAATTAGAACATACAAATTGGTTTGTTTCTGACATAGCAATTATCAACTCATTCCTCAAATTCTCAAATACTTTCTTGCTTACAATAATCAATTCATGACCTTTTGAAACTCATTCATTCATTGTCCACGACCTTGTGAAACTCACTCATTCATTGTCAACGTCATAACATATTTACAAGGACAAGAAAGCAAATAAACAAAACATAACTTTTACGTTATGTAGAGGTGACGATGTAGCTAGCCTTCAACCTTACGGCCTCCATCGCACCCTCGCCACACTGGCATCACCCCGCACAAGTCAGACTGGGGCGGCCTGTTACAAAATATAACACCCTACTGTAACAACTAACAATATTCAAAAACACACCAACCGAGCACAAGAAAATTATACAATTCCGAAATTATTCAAGTACACAAGTCATGTCCGCGCATACAAAAGAAATGTTCAAGTTCACACAAAACTAGCCAAGTACCTCATCTTCCAATATGGCGGCACCCATACAAAAGTCCAAGTCATCCCGGCAATGTTTCCCGGTTCCAAGGTTGACATCAAAAGCAAGAGCAGGTTTTCTCATCCGAGAGCCCAGGTCGAATGACTTTCAATTGTCAGGCAGTTTACAATCACAACTCACAAAATCAGGCGGTTGCGATTATAACGCGAACAACTCGCACAGTTGTAAATTCACGTGCCGCGAACCCAGTTTGACCGTCCGTAGCTAACCATGGAATTTTACTGAACTGTTAAAAGTTTCCACTCTCAAAGTTAAACAACTCCTGACAACCTCTTTGTATTACAAAAAAGCACTAGTTATATCCCTTCAACTATAAACACCATAACCGCCATTCATTACATCTTGATAGCAATACCTTTCAGCTGTTACAACGTATATATTTGTCGAAGCATTAAAACCCGAGTGTTAAAATGTGTGTAAAATAAAAGTAGGTGCACCGCCACTGCCACAATGTCATCAAAAACCTATTGGTAAGGAACAAGACATTTTAAACTTATTTGTTTGAAATGTTAAGAAACGTTAGTGTAATGGCATTTAAGTTTTATACTTTTGAAAAAGACATTTCTTCTTATCTAGTTCAAACTTTAAAGTACAGTGGTATAGTGTTACTTAGGTTTATTACTGTTGCATACTTGTCTTGTTTGATGTGTACTTTCTACTTTCTCGTGTTTTCTGCTTCTATCATTGCAACATGTTCAGTCTGCCTGAAATAAGAATCCAGCTAATTTCTGTTTCATATGATGACTCAACTACATATTTTTGTTGAAAACAAAGTTTATTCCGGAAGTAGTTCTTATTGTCCGTCTAGATTTGAAGATTATGAAATTTAAGATGACGACTACAAAAAACAAAAAGTTCAAGAGACAAATAGAAAAAAATACAAGAAAATCGCGGTTTTAGTTGCTGACTTTACAGATCTCTGAAAACCAATGCTAATTAAGATATCAACAGTTAAAGCATTAATACGCTACCTAACAGTTATAGCATCAATACGCTACCTGAATTCTCACCCCGAAGAAGAAAATTACGAATACAAAAAACACAGTGACAGTCAAGTCAAGTCAAGTCAAGTCAAGTATTTTATTGTTTTGGGCCCAGAGGGCTTTGAAACAAAGATATAACTTTAACAAAAAAAGATAACAAATCAGACAGTTATTGTCAGCGATAACAAATTCATCATTGAAAATATAAGACATTCTATACTCGCCTATACCTGTGTCTCTTTCATAGATCACTTTGCAGGCAGTTTAGGGGCAACATAGTATTGTTACTGTTAAAGGCACAGTACTTCCCGTGTAAACGATTTGGCTGACTGGCCTCGGCTGGCCAGGCTTTTACCTCGGATAATGCCATCCCTCCACTTGGTCACATTCTACAAATCAACAGTCTCATCGATGCCTTCAGTGCAGAGTGTGGATTTTTTTTTTAATGAATTAATTTCTTACAAACCACTTGTGTACATTCGCGAAATTAATTAGTAAAAGAATTCAGCTATTCGCAGGAGGCAGTCAGAATGTTGATTTATGGTTTGTGTCCAAACGGAGGGATGGCCTTATCCCCTTTGAAAGGTTGGGCAGATGGTGCAAGGCAAGGCAAGGCAACATTTATTCCAGAACTGTTTTCACGGTAATGGCGGAGTCACACCAAGACGACGCACGGCCAGCGCACTAAAAAAAAATTCGCGAATAATTGCGATTTTGGCCAGTGCGTTGTCGTTCGCTGGGTGTGCGTCAATATGCGTTACTCGTTCGTCGAGCGCGCTAGACCAACGCTACGCATTCGTTGTCATTCGCTGTGTGCGTTGGGATTTTTTGAGCATGCACAAAAATGTGCTTCTACAAAACCGCGGTCACACAACGACGCACTGATCATTATTTTCCATTTTTGATTCATTTTCAGTGCGCTGGCCGAGCGTTGTCTTAGTGTGACTCCGCCATAAGGAGTGTGCCTTTTAGACGAGACTGTAGCAATCCAATGCTGATATTTGTAGTTGTCCTTAGTAATAACAACGAAGATTGAGCATTCATTGTAATTAACTTTTGATTCTTATTTCTAGTTTCAAGCAACTATCCTCAACGTGCAACAGGAAACAACGGATCTTCAAAAATGTTGATTATGATTTTCATTGAAGACAACTGATACAACATTTGTTGAGAAGTGCAATTTTTAACGCTAATCTAACGTTATATTAAAAGCTCTCCATATATGCCCGACTCCAGCTACTATCCAGTCGCAAATATTTTAGTAAATCCGTATGATTTGATTTAGTAAATTAGAATAAAAATATTTAACAATAATCTTCTGTGTTCATACCTTTTTGCACACTCATGCCACGTGCTACACAAGCTTCAGTTTTGTGTCATGTGTATATGCAGAAACAAACATGATTTCTTAACTGTATTATACATTCATCTTTGTCACTTTGTCAACATTGAACATGCGATTGAGCGCAAGGAAAGAAGTCGCGTAAGGCGAAAATACAACATTTAGTCAAGCTCAGTCAAACTCACAGAATGAAACTGAACGCAAAGCATTTTTTCCGCAAGACCGTACACTCGTAGCATCGTCTGTCCACCGCTCGTGGCAAAGGCAGTGAAATTAACAATACAGAAAAGCGCGGTAGCGGTTGCGCTGAGGAGGATAGCCCGCTTTTCTATATCTCTATTCTTTTTAACTCTCTGAACGTGTTTTTAATCCAAACATATCATATCTATATGTTTTTGGAATCAGGAACGGACAAGAAATAAGATGAAATTGTTTTTAAATCGATTTCGGAAATTTAATTTTAATCATAATTTTTATATTTTTAATTTTCAGAGCTTGTTTTTAATCCGAATATAACATAATTATATGTTTTTGGAATCAGAAAATGATGAAGAATACGATAAACGTAATTTTGGATCGTTTTAAAAAATTTTTTTAATGACCAAAGTCATTAATTAAATTTTAAGCTTCCAAGCTGAAATGCAATACCAAAGTCCGGCCTTCGTCGAAAATTGCTTTGCCAAAATTTCAATCAATTTTATTGAAAAATGAGGATGTGACAGTGCCGCCTCAACTTTTACAAAATGCCGGATATGACGTCATCAAAGAAATGTATCGAAAAAAATGAAAAAAACCGTCTGGGGATAACATACCCAGGAACTCTCATGAAAAATTTCATACAGATCGGTCGAGTAGTTTACTCTGAATCGCTCTACACACACACACACACGCACACACATACACCACGACCCTCGTCTCGATTCCCCCTTCTATGTTAAAACATTTAGTCAAAACTTGACTAAATGTAAAAAGAGATTGTGAATATCTGTCTGTCTTTATGTCTGTCATGCTTCCTGTCTGTCTGTCTTTGTATCTGTTTCTCTGGCTCTCTCTCTCTAGCTGTCTCTCTCTGTCTCTCTGTTTCTGTCTCTGTCTCTCTCTCTCTTAGTTGTAGATTATAGTCCCTCTTTAGGGCGAGGGCCAGATGCAAAAAAGTATACCTATGCTTAGTCTGTTACTCTCGTAAAATAAAGAATTTTCATTGTCATTGTCTCTCTCTTTCTCTGTCTCTCTCTCTCTCTTTCTCTCTCTCTTTCTCTCTCTCTCTCTCTCTCTCTCTCTCTCTCTCTCTCTCTCTCTCTCTCTCTCTCTCTCTCTTTAAACGTCTTTCTTGCATTTGTTTAAAAGGGGAAGTGAGAGTCGACCAGTTTTGACCTAACTCTTGTCTTTGCCTTTATTGTGCTCTTTCCCCCCCTGCCACCCTCCCTCCCTCCCTTCGATCCTTCATACCTTCCTGTTTAATTACCTTTTGCTATAACAGAAACATAATTAGTTGACCACGATTGTCTGTACACACCTTGCACGGCGTGCCTATGACTGTGGACTGTTTCATTTCAGTTGTCACTAGCCGCTGGAGAGGAGAGTCACGGAGGAAACAACATGACTCCAGAGCAATACGAAATCATGCAGCTTGTCAAGTGTCGAATGCAGAGCTTGGGCCTGCCCTTCGAGGAATACTATAGGGGTGAGTGCATGTTGAGGCTGATCTTAACTTTCAGCGGATCACGCTTTCGACTACACAGTCCGGATGATGTGGGTGGTGTACGACCCATACTTTTTTTTAAAGAAAGATTCAACGTAAAAAGTATGGGTCGTACAAGACCCACGCCATCCGAATAGGGATAAACTCTTTACCCCCTCTTAAAGGAGTATGGGTAGTTCACCACCCACGCCATGCGAATAGGGATACTAACCGTCAAATGCCTTCTTTAATTACATATGGTTCGTCCAGGACCCACAACATCTGGACTGTGTAGTTCAAATGACGTCATTGTTTATTTGTTTGTTTACAAAGATAATCCTTTAAACATTGGTTGATAGGAAGGTTCTATAGTGTTTGGGGATTACATGAAGTCTCAATCAAGAATTCCCAATAGTTTTAGAGATACATGTACAGACACTTTTGAGGCTCTGGGTCATCCACAACCCAGGAAGCCCGGTGAACAGAGTGATAAATAAAGAGAAGTAAGCACTCTGTATTTAGACAGCAACAGAAGTGGGCGTTGTGCGAAACCCGTCTCCTGGCACCTGAGAAAAATTCAATTCAATTCAATACAACTTTATTATCTGAATATGAGACACACAGAACAGAACAGCACTGAGCTGAACTAACGGCTTTTATCCTCTAAAATTCAATAGTTCTCAAAGTACTTAAATAATGTGAGTGCATTTGATCTCTTTCATGTTGCTTTGCCAATCATAATTATCTGAACTACAAAACATAGGTATAGATGGTAGTGACAATGAGTAGGTCTCGCGGTCCTTTTACGTCCTCTCGTTATAATTATTATCCTACATACGTGAGAGAGACACCCGTGAGATAATAATCGTTCAAATCACACGTGTGTATATCATGTAAATGAGGCCATGTCAAGCAAGTCTGGCAGGGACCTGTTTTTCCACTGCTTATGATGTCAAAGTCACTGAGACAAACGTCATTATAGAAACACAAATTGCGCTCGCTAATTACCCTCGATGAATCTTTAGAACTAACACGTCACGCCACACTTTCAGAGTGACGTTGCTTTTGCTTTGACGTAATAGATTGCACGAGGCTTTAGAAGAGATCGAGGTTCCAAAACAAGCGTCTTCAATTTAGCTGCCTCGAATGCAGGACATTTTCAGTAAAATACACTAAGTACAGTATGTAGGATAAACAGAATACTACATGGCTTGCTGTGTCGTACCAGATGTACACTCGTTGCTTTTTCAAATAGTGAACAGCTCGCTTTATTTTTAAAAAAAAACTCGTGTAAATCTGGTACGACACAGCAAGCCATGTGGTATTCTCTATTTCCAATGTTCATTTGGGTCTGTTAAAATGCATGCGAATTTTGAACTTGTGTGACAAGTGTCACCCATCGTACTCATGCAGGCTTGTCTTCATTGACTGTTTACTGCCAAGTCGGTTCTTGAACTGGCTAATATTAGTAGCAATTTTAGTACTGTTAGACAGTGAGTTTCAAACTGGTGCAACTCTATTACTAAATGAACATTAATTGTCCTCATATACGTTTTCGTAAACTAAATATGTAATTATTCCCCGCTGTTTCTTGTGTTTTCATGATGCTAATGACAATGACCATTGCAGAGGATATGAGCTTGAAACGAAATACTATCTCCTACGTCATCATCAACCCCAGTTATGATCTCAAGCTGGAAGTTGGAGACATTGTGTAAGTTGTTTGACGTTTTCAAGCAAGAGAGTCTTGTCAGAATTTTCTCTTTGAACTTTTTTCCTTTGTTGTAGTTTGTTTTGGGGTGTTTTTGTTCATGGGTCTTCTTTGAATTTATTTCCTTTCCTTTTCTTTCCTTCGTTCTTCTTTTTCTGTCCTTTTCTTGGTCTTTTTTTCTGTCTGTCGGACTCTGTCGCTTTATCTCTCCCTCTTTGCCTGTTTGTCTGACTGTCTGGCTGTCTCTCTCGCTTTCTCTCTCTCTCTCTCTCTGTCTATCCCCTCCCCCCCTCTCTCTCTCCCCTCTCTTGCCTCCCCCCTCTCTCACCCCCCCTCTCTCTCCCGCTCCCCCCCTCTCTCTCTCCCTCTCCCCCTCTCTCTCTCTCTCTCTCTCTGGACAAAAATTATGCCACAAAAATACAGGCTCATTTTTCAGGCTCGTTCAAGTGTTTTTCCTGATCTCATGCTGTTCATCTTGCCTTTCTACAGGCTGGTTCACGTGTTTTATACTTTCCTGATCTCATGCTGTTCATCTGGCCTTATTTCCACAGCTACTTGATCCGACCCAGCTCCCTGTCGCCGCAGCCCTCACCACTGACGGACGAACGCAAGCTACTGCAGGACCAGAAGCTCCGCAAGCGTCAGGATCCCACGGGGGCTCCCAACAACGACACAGAACCCACGGCCTCTCGATCACGTGACACCTTCCCTAGCAACGGGCCTAAGACCGGCGACACTTCGCGCAGAGATGGTAGCACGCAACCGATCTCAGGAAGCAGAGTGAGTGTCTTGTGGGCTTTTCAGTGTGTTTCAAGTGCCTGGATTTGAACGGGGCTTACGTTTATTGGATGCGTTTCGTTGATGTTATTTTTGCATTGAATACACAGTTTAGGCTGAGAACTTTTGAATTAAACAAACAAACAAACGTAAAAAAACCCGTTGTATTTCCTGATTTTCGTATTATGTTAACTAACCATAAATCAATCTGCTGGTCTGAAAGTCATTCGATTTTGAAGCTTGCAATGTTAAATAGTCAGTCACCCAATCTAATGTTCATCAAGTATTCAAGTTTTGATTTTGTTTGTAGATCGACATTGTGTAACGTTGAAATTGACTTTTAGTCAGTCAAAAAGGCAATGTTTTCGGTGTTTTTTGACAGTGATTAACGAAATCCTTCTTTGCTCTGTGTCTCTGGCAGATCCCAGTCATCTACTACGACAGCAGCGACAGTGATGACGAAACTCCCTCCCAACCCTCAAGATCCACCCCCATATTCCAGTCCCAGCCCCTGCAGACACCCATCAACGGCACGACGACCACCCCACCTCATCATTCCTTGGAGAGAGGGACTGAGTTTGACGTTCAGACTCCAGACTCCCCAGACATTCCTATGGCAGATGGTGTAGACATGAACGGCAACAGTAGCACTGAGAACCTGGCGCCAAGAACTCGTGGTGGACTGAGTGGTACTATAGTGTGACAATGAGATTCTGAATAAAGAAGTGTTGTATTCTTCTAAGCTGACATCATCTTGGACTGTCGGCTGGTTCTTCGACTAAAAGTCCTTGTCATGAGCTGACGTTTTCCTGTAAGAGAAACATCGACAAGAGGATCAAGAAGCCTTGCTTGTAAGCTGACATCCCCTCAGGATAGCAGATTTCATGTAAGAGAACGTCGACACAGCGAACAAGAAGCTTTGCTTCTCTGCTGACATCACCTCCGGATGGCAGATTTGCTCTTCTTGAAGAAGTCCTAATTTGTCATGAGCTGAAATTGTCCTGTAAGAGAACGTCGACACAGCGAACAAGAAGCCTTGCTTTAAAGATCGCATCCTCTGCGGATGGCAGAATTGGTCTTCTCGGCATAGTCCTTGTCATATGCTGAAATTCCACTGCAAAGGAACGGCGACAGGGAGAACACGATTCCCTGCTTCTTCACTAACATCTTCTCAGGATGGTTGCTTTGTATCTCTCTGAGTAGCCCTTTTGAAAGTTCTTCAAAAAAGCCACAAGAGTGCAAACGCCAAGTTGTGATGGGCTGAGTAGTCCTGTTGAGTTATGCTAAAAGTTGAGCTGGAATCTGTTTTATGAAGAATGTTCCGTTTCTCAAAGAGACGTTTACCTGCTGCAATAGAACAGTGTCATGCAGAGGTTGGATTCACAAAACCTCAGGTGACCGTGTGGTGCTTTGACGTGAATATGAGGGTAAGGGGGTACATGCTGGTATCTGAAGAGTCAAGCCCTTGATTTTGAACTAAAATGTGCTTCAATGGGCATGTTGTGAAGACGTTGGCTTCATAGTTTTCTGGTTGGCTAGTCGTAACTATGAAACTGTGGTAAGAAATGTCACAGAATTGTTGCTGTATGATAAGTTGTCGTTTTCGTCTGCTGAACATTTTCTGAATGTAAGCAACGCTGCAGAGGACTTAATTATTTCAACCAACTCGATGGAATGAATCAGAGTTTTGAAGTGGAACAGAAGTGCTGATCTAGTCCTTTCATTTTGCAACAACAATAGTGCACGGCACAGGATTGCACATCACTTATTGGTGCTACAATTTTATGGTTAGGCCTAAAAAAAAATAGGTGTGGTTACGGTAACCCGACCTACCCTATTTTTAGGGGCCGATCCTATAACTTTTTATTACATTTGTCAAAAAAAAAAAAAAAAAAAAAAAAAAAACCAGTGCAAAAAACGCAATGAAAGCGAAAGTGCCCGTGTCGCACACTTATTTCCCTGTCAAGTAGGTTTAATTTGTACACATTAGAAAAAAAAGTTTTAAAAAAAAGTGATTGCCTACCTACCTACCCTATTGTTTTTGGCTATGTTACCGTAACCACACCTATTTTTTTTTGTTGGCCTTATTCTGTGGTGACATGAGGAAAGAGAAAACTGAGGAGCTTCTTTATGTGAAGAGTTGTCTCCTTCTTGCATAAAACTTGCTCAGAATGGAGACAACACCACAAAGAAGTTGGATCTGCCATATTGAGAAGTTGAATAGATTCTAAATTACTTATTCTCCTTTGCAGTACTGATCTGGATTGGAAAATAGAACACAGAAGTTAAAACAGTAAGATTATGAAGGAATGAATCATTTAGAAAAGATTGTGGTTTTGGCACATTTGAGGTCTCACTCAAAGCTGCCACTCTGGCTCTGCTAGATGAAACCTGCAGACAAGCTTTGATTTTCACTACGGAATAATCAGGGTGGTTTTACAATTTGTCACAGTTGGCGCACATGGTGTTGATTCGCAGTCAAGACGACCTTTGATGCTACAAAAGATATTTTCTCGGCACACAACTTAACACATCTTCCCTGTAATTGCACATAATTATTTTGAGGCTGGTCCTTAATGCATGCATTGAAAAACATGGTTTGATACTGCACCGAAAACGATTGTTGTGGTTTGAGATTGCACAATAATTATTCACGTTGTTTGATATTGCACAGAAAATGGATATCGCATTTGCAGTGACAGTGTATTTGACGCCTCGATCATGAAAGTCTCCATATCTACTGCTTAGACAAGGAGTAACCTGGCGTCGGTAACAGATGAGTTTTCCTTCATTTTTAAGGTATGCATGGATTTTCTACAGATCGAGTTCGTTAGTGACAGTACGTACCCTCGTACAGGGTTCGTACAGGTCATGGAAAACCTGGAAAGTCATGGAATTTGATTTTTAATTTTCCAGGCCTGGAAAGTCATGGAATTTCAATTCAAGTCATGGAAAGTCATGGAATTTAACAAAAATAAGAAAGAAAGAAAAATTAACCTTTAGCACGCCAGCGGCGATTTTCGTTGCCCAGCCATCCTCCCCCTCCCCCCCCCCCCTCCCCCCCCCCCCCTCCCCCCCCCCCCTTTGCCAGCCAGCAGCGATTTGCGTCGCCAGCACAAGGCTTGTTCGTATGACCAACTTCTCGTTCGTATTTGCATACGAGAATAACGGTATTTTTAACGGCACTTGAGCCAAAGCGAGGCTCACTTCCTTCCGTTGCTCGGTTTCGTCGAAGTTTTCTGCTTTTGTTTTTGCATCGATAAAGTACTTTAGCGCTTCGACAAGCAAGATGGAGGATGATGAGTTTGAAACTTTCTTTCGAGTTGTTTCTTGACAACAAAAAGTATGCGGAATTGGAACGAATTACCGAGGAAGATCTTCGCAATGAACTGTGTATCGCGGTGAAAAAAATGAGTTCGTCAAGTCACAGTGACAGTTACGAAACGGAATTTACGAAAGTGCAGATGGATATAAACAGTGGCTGGTCCAGTTTAGTGAAATGACAGGACCAGCAAACATTACCGATAATCTGACTGCGTAGCAAATGCTTGACGTGCTTGTCGAAGAGACACTGCGTAGAAACTGACTCAAGTTCAGTGCAAAGCAAGCCAGTGTCAAAACTGGCAGTGACAAGACGTAAAAGGTTTGCGTGTTCGGAAATGGCGACCTGTGGATCTAGTCATGGAAAATGTTACTGAGGCTCATGGAAAGTCATGGAAAAGTCATGGAATTTTGTTTCTAAAAACCAGTAGGGACCCTGCTCGTATGTAACGGTAACGTTATCAATTGTGTTCAAGCACGTGGGAGTGACTTTTGTGCACGAAAATGCTGTATTAATGGCTTTATTTTGTGTGTATCGCGCCAGCCTTCCTGATATTAAATAGTCATCAAGCTAATCCTAATTATTCTTCATAAGGCTCTGACAGAATGTCTGTTTCAGCAATGTGGTTTTTGCAAAAACACAAAGATCTAGAATCATGGCATCCTAGAACTTGTCGTGTGGCCATCGTACAGTGAGGGGAACCATTTGTAGTAAATTGCCAAGACATTCATTGGCAAGCATAATTAACTGGTGCGTAGATTATGCGGATGAGATCATCAAAGTATTTCACTGCCTAAGATTAAGTCCTCCTGCCACACTTGGCATAGCTTGATGTGATGACAAGCTCCTCGATCTGGAGTATTTCACAGCCTGAAATTAAGTCCTCCTGCCACACCTGGCATAGCTTGATGTGATGACAAGCTCCTCGATGTGATCGAGTATTTCACTGCCTAATTCTGCTTGAGATTAACATTCTACATCCCTACGGAGAAAATGTTTCCTGGAAAATAGATTTTTGTGTTCATCGCTCTTGTGGGGAGACACAAGGACTGTGTGCTGCATGGACTCGACATAACATTGATATATATATGATGCAACCGTGAGAATGTGGTCTGTTTTAGTTCGTTTGGTTTATTTTGTGGTGTTTTTGTGTTTGAAGAATATCATGACAAAACTATCAAGGTTAATGTGCAATAAACGTGAACTGTGTACATCATGATTATTCGAACAAAGCGTTTGCTTGTTCCACGGTATATTCAGCCTTTGTATATAACATTTCACGGTTCAAGTCTGAACATTCACGTTTACTACATCCTCAGTGAAATCGCTTTATTTAGATTGGCATCAGGAGCACACATTTTCCATTAGCCATATGAGAGAATTCTTAATTTTTATCTAATCACGCTTGGAGTTTGGAGTTCTCTTGAAATAATTATATACCTACAAATCTGTGTGCATTCTCTGTTGTTTTTTGTCTTTGCTACAAATTTGACTGGCGCCCAATGTTTATAACTTGAGATTTGTCTATTGGAGGATGTCCTTGCAAAACCATTTTAAATACTTATTCTAAAAGGTCTGGAGATTAATTTACATCTATGTTTGAAATCATCAATTGAATGGCAGAAGTTTCAAGTATAAAAATGACAGCTGTGAACGTTTGTGATGGTCGAACAATATTTCAAGGCCGTGTAAGTTCAAACAGGCGTAATTATATATAAGCTCACTTAAACTTATCAATTAGTTTTTGTAGTAATAACAAGACACCATTCAGTTCAGATGCAACTTCTACTAACCTGGAAATGCAGTGTGCCTGGCAAGTGTTCTAACTAAGCTGTTATGTTTACAAAAGACCGATCTCTTGAGCGTAGCTCTCAGTGTCGTCACAATACCAATTCACATATAGCTCTGTGGAACTAGAATAGCAAAATCAAGCTATCACAATAAGGCCCCCCCCCCCCCCCACTATACCCAGAGGGTCCCAGGACCCCAAACTTTAAACTTTAATGTGTAGGGCGGGCGGGGGGGGGGGGGGGGGGGGTTGAACTTTAGAGGGTCCGAAGACCAGTCGCTTCATATTTTCTAATGTTTTCTTGACGACAAAGGATCCCTGGAGCCCTCTTATCAATGTAATGCAAACTTTTGGAAATTTCCATCTCCCAAAAAATGTATGGTAAATTTGACTTGCTATAGATCCGGGAGAACATTTTCCGAAAACGATGCCAACTGATCGCACGAGAACGTATATTCAGTGTATCCCGGGACCCGCTCTTTTTCAGGTCAAGTGCGTCGCGGGACCCCCTCCGTGATTTTCTGGTAGGCCCTACTCTTGTGTTTTGGCTTCTGGTACTCTTGTGTTTTGGCTTCTGGTACTCTTGTGTTTTGGCTTCTGGTACTCTTGTGTTTTGGCTTCTGGTACTCTTGTGTTTTGGCTTCTGGTACTCTTGTGTTTTGGCTTCTGGTACTCTTGTGTTTTGGCTTCTGGTACTCTTGTGTTTTGGCTTCTGGTACTCTTGTGTTTTGGCTTCTGGTACTCTTGTGTTTTGGCTTCTGGTACTCTTGTGTTTTGGCTTCTGGTACTCTTGTGTTTTGGCTTCTGGTACTCTTGTGTTTTGGCTTCTGGTACTCTTGTGTTTTGGCTTCTGGTACTCTTGTGTTTTGGCTTCTGGTACTCTTGTGTTTTGGCTTCTGGTGCTCTTGTGTTTTGGCTTCTGGTACTCTTGTGTTTTGGCTTCTGGTGCTCTTGTGTTTTGGCTTCTGGTGCTCTTGTGTTTTGGCTTCTGGTGCTCTTGTGTTTTGGCTTCTGGTACTCTTGTGTTTTGGCTTCTGGTGCTCTTGTGTTTTGGCTTCTGGTACTCTTGTGTTTTGGCTTCTGGTACTCTTGTGTTTTGGCTTCTGGTGCGTACAGGACACAGGGACGCACAGTTTGGGGAACCCCGTCTCATTGTGATTGCACTGCCCTGAGCTTTTACTTGCAAATAAAGAAAGCGATGGAAAAGAGTTAGACTGAGTTTGCTCTCACTCAACTCAACTCAATGCCCGTCACTCCTGTCAGGGTATGGGCCGCCAACAACAGCTCTCCAGAGTCCTCTGTCCTGGGCCATCTTTTCTATCTGACTCCAGGTGTAGCCCATCTTTCTGGTGTCGGCCTCCAGGTCGCGTCGCCAGGTGTTTCTTGGACGGCCTCTCTTTCGCTTGCCCTGGGGGTTCCACCTCAGCGCTTGTCTGGTGATGTTGGTTGATGGTTTGCGGAGGGTGTGTCCAATCCATCCCCATCTCCTTTTCCTGATTAGTTCTACTACTTTTACCCATTCCAGTCTTTAGTAGAGCTTCTGCGCATGTGGAGCTATGATATATCAAATTAAAGCTCCCCGTCTGATTGCACTTTGAACTTTTACTTTAAACTACAAGAAAGCAAAGAATGGAGAGAAAACAAAAGGATTAAAAACTTGCTCATGCAGCGCCTCAGCCGTTTCAATGACGCGAGGTGGGGGTATTTATGACACAATCACACATATCAAGAAATGCTAGCCATACCAGTCAAAGACGGGTCACAACTGGTTGGCATTTCAGTATTCAAAATAAGATCATTAAAATTTTGTTAATTTGCATGAGCTTCTTCTGCCTCTGCCTCAATATACGTCTACGTGAGTGTGTGCTTGCCAGCGTGTCCCTATGTGCTTATTGACGTTTCCGAGATAAGCATTTTATTTATTTACCAATGAGAATTAAGAACCTCCGACAGAATTTCCTGCGTTATTTATAAGATAACACCTGTTCCACTTTCCAATGATTTTGTCCACTGTTTTGCGCACTGTAAATGAAGACATACATACATTAATATTTCAAACAGATTTCCTATCAAGAATAACTAAAATAAAAATTGTCAAATAACTTGTTGATGATTCCATTCTACTTTTGTTTTACCTTTGAATTATTTCAGTATTTGCAAATAATTTCACACATTGCATGATACAGGGTGTGTGTCTTAGTGAGTCTTTTTGCATGCACATGAAACTCAATGTGTGGGTCACAGTCCATGACCTTTTGCGTGTGTTCGTTCTTTTTTACAGTTTCGCAGTTTGTGGTTTGAACTAAATCGGGTAAAATAAGCCTGGTTGATTGGGACTTTACTATTTGATAGAACTTAAAATGTCAAGGGTTTTCGCTGACTTCAGAGTGAAGGAAGGTAATTCAATAATTATTGTTCAAAGAATTAGATAAATGCAATTATAGGCGAGGCTAATTTAACAGAAAAGAGGGTGGCCATTTTTACTTCAAGGGTTTCGAAACATTCTTTAATGTCGATTCACTGCAAGTAGTAGAGATAGGGTGATTTAGAGGTTACATTTATTTTGTTTGGTTTGCTGTTATTCGCCCTGTAAATGATCAATTATGGTTGCATTAATAGTGTGAAAATGTTTTTTTTTAAACGGCCGGCGTTTTCCTTTAAGGGGAAGCATTACAATGCTCAGGAAAAAATGTCAATAGCTGATACTTGTTAGAACAATACCCATAGGTAGCTGATGTATTAGTGTACAAAGCGTAGCGTAAGTAGGAGAGCTAAAATGTAACCAGGTATAAGGCTGCATGTGCAGAAATATCGGTTGTCGCAATCTGATACGAAAGGTTCGAGTGTATTAATTGGTCTTGCCGTGCGATGCACATTACCAGTTTTGAACAAGTCATGATACTTGATGTGTTTGCTTTCCATCTGTCCAATTTGTATTTATTTTTATTTACTTATCATTTTATTTATTAATCTCTCTCTTGCTCGCGCTCTCTCTCTCTCTTTCCCTCTCTCTGTTTCTCTCTCTCTTTTTCCCTCTCTCTCTCTCGTTCCCTCTCTCTCTCTCTCTCTCTCTCTCTCTCTCGCTCTTTCTTATTTCTATTTTTGGGTAACTGGGCAGTGTGCAATATTTACTGGGGAGGAAAAAGACACATTTTTCTGACGTCCTCTGAAAAAAGAAACATTGTTAGTATTTTTCTTTTGTAATGTTAGTTTATTAAATATTGCTTATTTGGTTATATTTGTATGGGTTTGGTCATGTTTTTATTTAGGTATTCATGCACATGACAATGAAAGACTGTTTTTGTTTCCTCATTCTTTAATTAATCATTTTACTTGAGGACATGACATGACTGAGGAAACATAAGGTCGACACAGTATAATATTGTATTTCTGTGCGATTTGTGTGACAGATTTTGAAAGTGGAACATGTAAGGTATACTGACTGTTGAAATGATCGAATTGCATGTTTGTGATTTCCATAAATGTATCACTTGACTTGTTTAAATTATGTGGATTTGCCGACGTGGGTTGTGCATTGATTGTTTTATAACTAAAAGATCACAATGTAGTTTTTTCCTGGAAGACATGAAACTGGAGAATATTAATATAGATGATTTATCTTCACAATTGCATGGATGAGTTGTCAGAACACAGCACGATGTTAGATGCGAATGAGTTTTTGGCACGGCCACGGGTATATCGGCCATTTAAGTTACAACAAAATGTGTCTGATTTTGTTCTTTTGTCACTTACTTACGCACATTTTCATAGCGATATGGTCACGCAACCACCCGCAACTCCATTATTAGTTTCCTGAAATAAGGACGGTGTCAAATATGTTATCTAAACACAGTCGAGTTGATCTGATTTGGTTGCATTTAGATTAACTTATATCCTACCTTTCGGGGATTAGGCCAGAATCAGCACAACATTGTTTTTAGAAATCAGAGAAGGAAAACAAAGCATTTTGTGTAACATTTCTGCTTCAGAAGGCTGACGATAGTTAAACGTTGATAATAAAATAAATTCGTTTGTTCAGTTGGCTTTACTGAAGTAATGTTCAATTAGGTATAAGACAAACGACAATTTATACAAGTATACAATGGATGAACAAGTGTGATTTGTCTATTCTTAAACCACCTAACAAAATATGAAAAACAACCTAAACATACGAAGTAAAACCATCCGATGTATGAGTGTTCGCCTTAAAACCCTAGCATTTGTGCATTTTTCCTGAACTGTTCAACAAAATAGTTCTTGACCTTTATTGTTTATCTCACTGTGTAATTCTCCCTTGAAGCAAACTATTGCCCTACGTTTCCCGCCTTTTGTGGAAATCAGTCTACACTTCTATATTTTTTACTAAAATAAATCTTCGAGAAATTGAACACATTTTGTCAACTGTTGATCTCTCAGTCTCTCTCTTTCTCTCTTTTGTGTGTGCGTGCGTGCGTGCGTGTGTGTGTGTGTGTGTGTGTGTGTGTGTGTGTGTGTGTGATCTAAGAACAGCCTCGCTATACGGCTTATAGTCTCATCAATACAGACAGCCGCGCAAACATGACATCGTATTAATATCTTCTGACGCTACTTGTTTTGTCTACGCCATTTGCTTTGAAGTTCATTCTCATGAATATAGTCCGCAAGAGATCCACGTTATTCTTTTTTAAACAAAGCCAGGGCCCGTATTCTTGATTCAGCTGCAACTCATATATACCGGCCTGTAAAACCACTTCCGCTCAATAAGTCCGCTAAGTGTTATTTATGAAACTCCGGTAAGGACTTACCTGGGTGTCTCCGAGCTGTAAAGTTAGAAGACCCATCCCCCTTATCTAAAACCGTCAATTTTGAATAAATCCTAAAATATTGTTTGTAGATCTCTGTCCCTCATGGACACACATTGGTGTCATTTAAGCACCAATGCATTGCGGACAAATACGATATATACCGCTCGCAAAAGATTTCAACCGATGCTCGATCATACCGGCTTGTGGTGAAAGCGTGCTAGCGTCTTCTTTAATGCATTACAGTGTCAATTTGTTTTCATCTGATTCCGTGGCCGAACGGTTCTCTCCTTCGCCTTCTGCGTGATTGAGTCGAGTTCAAATCTCCATCTGCCCGTAATTTTTTTTTTACTCTTTGGCATTTGTTTATTTTTGTTTATTTTCTTCATGTGCAAAAGAGTACGTTATAATAGCAAAATTGATTTAAAAAAAAGTAATTTTAGGCAGGAATGCTTTTTTTAAAATCTTTGGTTAACATGATATTAGTTTATTGATAAAGTTTGTTAACTTAAACATGTAAACATTTGATTAAAAAAATAAAATAAATAACCATGAAGAAGGATGCTAGCTCCCCGCTTCAAAAAACAAAGGTGAGAGAGAAGACAAAATAATCTAAAATGCGGTAGCAGCCACCTGCATGCAACTGAGACTGATTAAAAAAATAAAAAAATAAATAAATAAAAAGGGTCTCCCCGTGTTTTTATTTCATTCAGTTTGTTTTGGTAGTTGCTATTGCCAGTATTGACTTTGAAACTGACACGCTGGCTAAAAAGCTGCAACATTGTGTCATTCAAAGTCAAACTGTCGTTTAACTACCGCCCAGTATTTATTTTTACTGCCCAGTAATTATTTATTTTTCCCCGGTATTCATGTGTGTCTAGCGGAATGTCGGCAGCTACCAGTGTTGGTTATTTTTAGAATTGAAGATTCCCGATGCTTGCTCTTCTCTGCGCACGCGTTACCGGCGTTTTCGCCGGCGTGTCAGTTTCAAAGTCAATAGCAACAACCCAAACAAACTGAATGAAATAAAAACACGGGGAGACTTTTTATTTTTATTTGTTTTAACCTCAGTTGCATGCAGGTGTACATAGTATAGTACCTAGTAAACGCCCACCCCCCAGTCAGTTTCGACCAGTGGAGTAGACAAGGAAAATAAATAAAGATTATTCAGTTACGGATGAATTTTCGTGTAAGTGTCGGTACACTGTATTTATGCTATATCAGAAAATATGCGTGCTCTGCTCTGTTTACTAACTGTTACTCACACACACACAGCACTCAAACTAGGTACAAAGACTGAACTCAATTAATGCCCTTTGCCCTCGTACCTATATTGTAACATCAACACAAAAATACAAATATGTTATCTCTCATGCAGTCTACAAATCACTTGCATTCATGTAATTGTATAAGAAGAATAATATCTTGAAAACACGTAGGAGACTAACTGTCTCACGATTGATGAAGTTCTCGTTTCACACAATTCTTCTGACGATTATGTTTCCTGTTTAACACAGTTTCACGTTACGCACATTTCACATGTCACGTAATTCTCAATTGACGACGTCTTCGTCTCACACAATCCTTCCGACGATTATGTTTCTTCAATGGTAATTCACACATACAATGACTACATACTCTGGATCCATATCACCCACGACGAAATACAGCTCGTGGTGACTATGGGGTGAGGCTCCACCGGTTTCCAGAACTCCAGCGCTGATACAACCTTGCGCCCACAATCAACGGATTCGTGGCGCTAAGGAGGGAATGCCCGTCTCTCTCTCTCCCGCCGCCAAGTGGTGCCATTCGTCACTCCGACCGGGGTGCTGCGTAAAAAGTTTATGCTACTTTTCCACGAAATAATACTGCTATTCTTTCTCAATACTGTTCAATTATCCGTCAACTAACTTATGCTGTCATATTATTTACACCAGCTCATTTACAAGTAACTTCATTACCAAAAGAACATACAACATTCCTTTTCAAAATGGCTGACACAGCTCACGCTTCTCCAACCCAATTTACAACATGACTCTCACAGTCATTTCACAAGTCAATATTACTGAGCAAAATACAATTCAATAAATACCTGTATATTTACAGCATAGAATCACTCATGATTCTTCCACAACACGAGTCGTACGGTGTTCGACCTCAATGTTTGGTGAGCAGCGTTACAACCCAAACGTGGAGACATCCAGAAACACGTCTCTTCTCTTCAACTGTCGGGCACGCTCTAACCTTCATATCCAACAATGTTAACAGTCTCCTCTCTCATTGGTCCATAGTAGCCAATGGAGATATGCTTTACAAAAATAGGTCACCTCATCTCAACAGGTGCTACTAAGATCACGCAGCCGAGCCGTGATAACCAAAAGTATGGCAAGCCAATCTGTACACATTTGTTTAAACCATCTAATACTGAATTATGTACAAATCCATTTGTCACACTGCTGTTATTGTTGTTTTTCCTTTCCTTAGACATGTTTCGGGGATTGGACAGAAAAAGGTTTCTGAGTGGCTAGAGAATCGCAATACATTTTTGACTGCCGGGAGGAAAAAGAAGAAACGAAAGCTTCATCTTTGGCCACGTTTAAACATAAGATTATTTCAACAAATGTTACAATCATGACATGAAAACAAAAGACACAGGTAACAGCAACCAGCTAGAAGCTTATAGTGGTGTTCCTGCATGGATATTACAACGTAAGGCGGTAACGGCTGAACAATTTGTCTGAACATAATAAACGTTGCATAATCATTATAAAGAAAGACAGTAAGAGGAAGGAAGGAGGGGAAGAAAAGGAATAAGAAGTCGCGTAAGGCGAAATTACTACATTTAGTCAAGCTGTGGAACTCACAGAATGAAATTGAACGTAGTCCGCCGCTAGTGCAAAAGGCAGTGAAAGTGACGAGCCTGTTTGGCGCGGTAGCGGTTGCGCTGTGCTTAGCACGCTTTACTGTACCTCTCTTCGTTTTAACTTTCTGAGCGTGTTTTTAATCCAAACATATCATATCTATATGTTTTTGGAATCAGGAACCGACAAGGAATAAGATGAAATTGTTTTTAAAACGATTTCTGAAATTTAATTTTAATCATAATTTTTATATTTTTATTTTTCAGAGCTTGTTTTTAATTTGAATATAACATATTTATATGTTTTTGGAATCAGAACATGATAAAGAATGAAATAAAAGTAATTTTGGATCATTTTATAAAAAAATAATTTTAATTACAATTTTCAGATTTTTAATGACCAAAGTCATTCATTAATTTTTAAGCCTCCATGCTGAAATGCAATACCGAAGTCCGGCCTTCGTCGAAGATTGCTTGGCCAAAATTTCAATCAATTTGATTGAAAAATGAAGGTGTGACAGTGCCGCCTCAACTTTTACAAAAAGCCGGATATGACGTCATAAAATACATTTATCGAAAAAAAACCCGTCTGGGGATATCATACCCAGGAATTCTCATGTAAAATTTCATAAAGATCGGTCCAGTAGTTTACTCTGAATCGCTCTACACACACACACACACACACACACACACACACACACACACACACACACACACACACACACACACATACACCACGACCCTCGTCTCGATTCCCCCTCTATGTTAAAACATTTAGTCAAAACATCAAATGTAACAAGTCGCGTAAGGCGAAAATACAACATTTAGTCAAGTAGCTGTCGAACTCACAGAATGAAACTGAACGCAATGCAACGCAGCAAGACTGTATACTCGTAGCATCGTCAGTCCACCGCTCACGGCATAGGCAGTGAAATTGACAAGAAGAGCGGGGTAGTAGTTGCGCTGGGAAGGATAGCACGCTTTTCTGTACCTCTCTTTGTTTTAACTTTCTGAGCGTGTTTTTAATCCAAACATATCATATCTATATGTTTTTGGAATCAGGAACCGACAAGGAATAAGATGAAAGTGTTTTAAAATTGATTTGGACAATTTAATTTTGATAATAATTTTTATATATTTAATTTTCAGAGCTTGTTTTTAATCCGAATATAACATATTTATATGTTTTTGGAATCAGCAAATGATGGAGAATAAGATAAACGTAAATTTTGATCGTTTTATAAAAGAAATATTTTTTTTACAATTTTCAGATTTTTAATGACCAAAGTCATTAATTAGTTTTTAAGCCACCAAGCGGAAATGCAATACCGAAGTCCGGGCTTCGTCGAACATTACCCGACCAAAATTTCAACCAATTTGGTTGAAAAATGAGGGCGTGACAGTGCCGCCTCAACTTTCACGAAAAGCCGGATATGACGTCATCAAAGACATTTATTAAAACAATGAAAAAAACGTTCGGGGATTTCATACCCAGGAACTCTCATGTCAAATTTCATAAAGATCGGTCCAGTAGTTTAGTCTGAATCGCTCTACACACACACACACACACACACACACACACACACACACCACGACCCTCGTCTCGATTCCCCCTCTATGTTAAAACATTTAGTCAAAACTTGACAAAATGTAAAAAGAAGAGTGATGGGTAGGAGTTGTGCAGAAATTAAAGTTGTTGTCCGGTTTGTGGAGCATTGATTCTGGTTTGCCCAAAGCGGCCTGAACGTTCAATGAACGAGTGTACTATGGAAAAAATGTTCCTGTTAAAATCTAGAGAATACTGTCTGTCTCCATTTAGAAGGTGGGGGAGGTGAATACTGTGGTTAGGGAGGATATGTATGGTTTCTTGACGCGGTGCTTCGCGATAATTTGGACAAAGGCTAATAGGAAGTGTTTTACGGTTTCGGACGGAAATCCGCAGTCACAAGATCGTTATTAAGATCACTTATATATAGCCTGAGCTTACAGTGAATTGTTTGTGATATGCGATCTCCAGAATACCAATAACACGGCGGACTTAAATCGTTTTTTGACAAAAAGTGGTTGAATTCACTTAGGGACTCATTAAGTTTTATGTAGTCTGGTACAGAATTCCAGAGTTGTGTTAAGATGGGAGAAATGAGTTTCTGTATAATTCAGTGTTAAACGATGGAACTTTCCTATCCAAAGGTCTGCGCTGGTGATATGGGTTAATTAGTTGATATTAATGGTGGCAATATCGCAAGTAAGTAGTTTGGCACCTAGCTTACGGTGTACAATCTTGTGAAATAATATCAATGTTTGACGTTTACGCCTCTCTAAAAGTGAAATAAAGCCCGACTCGTCGTACAGTTGTTGATGGCTTGTACCGCGGACTGCTCCAACAATGGTCTTCATCTTCAAAGCTTCATCTTTGGCGGGAAGTGATGTCTGAAGAGGTTGATTCACGGGTGTGTGTGTGTGTGTGACGGTGTGTGTGTTAGTGTGTCAGTGTGTGTGTGTGTGTGTGTGTGTGTGTGTGTGTGAGAGAGAGAGAGAGAGAGAGAGAGGGGGGGAAGTTTTGTGCAATAACGCATCCTTTGAACACTTCTATGGCAAATGACCAAAATATCGTTTTTCTAGCTAAGGAACCGCTCCTGCTAAGGGTATATACCTATTAAACGCCTACCCCCCACTTTTGGGCAAAATTGGTGCATAGGGTGGGTGTGCGTATGTGGAGGTATTCAATCAACATCAAAACGGAGTCTCTTCTCATGTTGAACTCTTGTTTATTCGTTCTACCTATACCGGACCAACCTCAGGACAATTTCCTCTCGGTCACGGTCGACATCTCCTGTGTGAACAGCTCGCTCAGGCTACACCATGATCTGACTTCTTGTGCAGAACACAAGTTACAAAATCACCAATCTCTGGGAACAAAATTAGCAACAACGTCTTTACGGTTTCAGAGTCAGGAAAACAAAGAAAGATATTCGCGCCACAAACGAGGATATCAGGAACAAATTACTTATCAAAGTAATACGCCTAAAACATAGTCCCTTCATTCCAAAGAAAATTCCCAATTTCTCTTCAAAAACAAACTATAAAAATATATGTATCAAAACATTACATAACTTATGCAGACTATTATTCTCTTCAACCCTTATGAACAATGTGAATTTAAACAATACAATAATCATTATCAATGCATATTCATGAGCATTAGTCCTTTTTGCTGATCCTACAAGTCTCTTAAATAATGATACCAGAGAAAGCACAGGGCAACAAACGACCTCTACCACGGAAACGCCCCGGCACCTGCGATATCTCACGTGCGAGAAACATAACTAGCGTTGGCAGCGATAAGGACCGTACGTGAGAAAAAGGGTGCGAAACCATGAAAGTCTCTTGCAAGGAATGACACTACGCTTAGACCGACCATAAAACAACAGTGTCCAGTCCAAGAATTAGAGACAAAGAAACGGAGAGAGAGAGAGAGAGAGAGAGAGAGAGAGAGAGAGAGAGAGAGAGAGAGAGAGAGAGAGAGAGAGAGAGAAAGAGAGAGAGAGATCAAATCAAATCAAATCAAATCAAATCAAATTTTACGAGGGTTGTGGCATAAGCAATATAAACGAGCTTCTTTTCAACCAGCCCTCGCCCAGAGAGGGACTATTCTAATCTTAAATACATATATATACAAACGTAAAACAATTACAGAGAGAGAGAGAGAGAGAGAGAGAGAGAGAGAGAGAGAGAGAGAGACAGACAGACAGACAGACAGACAGACATACAGACAGACAGACAGACAGACAGACAGACAGACAAACACAGAATCTCATCCCCTTACACGTATACAAGGTAGATAACAGTAATATCATGTTAACCAAAATTTTTAAAAAACCTCATTCTCGCCTTAAATTAATTTTTAAAATCAATTTTGATATTACAACGTACTCTCTTGCACACGAAGAAAATAAACAAAAACAAACAAATGACAAAAAGTCTAGTAAGGCCTGATGGTGATTTGAACTCGACTCAATCGCGCATCAGGCGAATTCGATAACCGTTCGGCTACGGAATCAGACAAATTCTTGCCGATTGTAATGCAATGTTTTAAACAAGACGGTAGAACGCTTTCGCAACACGCCATTCTAATCGAGCATCAGTTGAAATCTTTCGCGAGCAGAATCTCGTATTTGACCGCAATGCATTGGTGCTTAAATGACACCAATGTGTGTCCATGAGGGACATAAATCTACGAACAATATTTGAACAATATCTATTCAAACTTGACGGTTTTAATGGACATTTTTGGTGAAGTTGCTGACAGGTAGCGACTTTACAGGAGGGGGATGGGTCCTCTAACTTTACAGCTCGGAGACAACCTGGTAAGGACTTACCGGTGTTTCATAAATAACACTTACTGCAGTTGGCGGACTTATTGAGCGTAAGTGGTTTTACAGGCCAGTAAATGAGTTGCAGCTTTTTCAAGAATAAATTTTGTTCAAATATTGTTTGTAGAGAGGAGCTAGCATGAGGAATCTCCTATTCTAAAAATAACCAATTTTGGTAGCTGCCGACCTTCCGCCAGACACACATTAATACCGGGGGAAAATCATAAATAATTAGTATTACTGGGCAGTAAAAATAAATACTGGGCGGTAGTTAAACGACAGTTTGACTGTCACTTTAAAGGACACAATGTTGCAGCTTTTTCAAGAATACGGGCCCAGATCACTAGCATTACTTGGTGTTCAGCGATTGGGGTGACGTCTAAAAACGATGAAAACGAAGTCGGAGACAACGAACATGATAATAATACGAGAATTTATAACGCGCACATATCTCACCACAAGGCGACTCCAGGCGCACTCACACACATTTTTTCGCATTAACAACTCATGCATGCAGACTCATATATACACTTACGCATGAATTACATGAAGATGACAAGGCAACAACACAAACAGAGACACGGCACTCAAAAGTAAGCATGACAAAGAAAAGAAAATTTCAAATAATAATTATGTACATGGCTATTTACAACTGCTCCGATTTAGGCGGCTTGCGGTTGAGGTGGAGGGGGGGGGGGGGGTGTAGCGGGGCACTCTGCAGTCTGAGGATTATTTAGGGAAAAGAAAAGTCTTGAGGCCAGATTTAAATGCCTCTAACGACTGTTGTTAACGGAGGGGGAGAGGTAGTGAGTTCCAGTTGGTGAGGGCTTGAAAAGAAAAGGAACGTTGGCCTGCAGTGGATCACTACAGTCTCTACGGACATGTATATTCATTCAACACACACACACACACACGTACACACGCACACACAAAAATTGCACACACACGTACACATAGAGATGAAAGAGAGAGAGGAAGAGCAGTCACAATAATTCGCAGTGGTCGATCTCAGAGCTCACAATTGGAGTTAAAAGTAATTTCAATCAAAAGTTTTCCAAACATTAAACGGTTTTGTTGTGTTGAAAGCGTTGAAAAACAACGAAGAGCACAGGAGCTGAATTAGCGGCTTTCTATCGTTTGTAAATGAGGTGTAATCAGACAGTGGAACAATCGAAGCCTCTGGATACTTTTGTGTGTGCTCAGATTACAAACTGGAATGGATAAATAGCGCTGACCAGTCGTGTCTTGTTAAACCTTAACCCCGGTGCGATTCCTCATACATATATATGATTGAGAGAAAAAAGTGCCACTGGTGAATTCATAGAATTTTTTTTTTAAACAAATAAACGGAAATACATGTGCCTCCCATAACGACCCCTTCCAAGAGCGACATTATCCCCCTTTTTTTCCCCTGACTAATTTTCTTGGTATGGATCCCTCTTCCACTTTACTGACCTCCGAAGAGCGACACACACCCACCCCAGCCTTCCGACACATTTGATTCGGAGATAATTGCATGTGTGACGTTTATTGAAGTAAAACCGCTTTGTGTGAAAGCTTCTTTGGCCTCTTGACAGCCACTCAAGCACTCACTTACTTGATCTTTCACAAATAGACGATTTTCGGAAATAACTCCGTCGAGTTTGTATGTATTGTGGAAGAGTGACCTTTTCTTTCAAAACCTCAGCCAAACATTGGAGGCGCCAATCACTTTAGCGAGGGGTATGTTGAAAACACATGGACAGGAGCACGTGTTTCCCACACACCCCTCACTATACTGATTGGCCACTCCAATGTTTGGCAGAGGTTTTGCAAGAAAAGGTCACTCTGCCACAACACATGCAAACCCGACGGACTTATTTTTTGCAATTCGTCTATTGAGGAGTAACAACATGATTACATAGAAATCTGAAAACAACATTTTAATTTCTTTGATAAACAATCTTTTTGAAACAGTGCATCAAAGCTATATGACACCAAATAAGAACAGTACAGTGCATTGTACTGCTAGAATGCATGCACTATGAAGTGACAAAAAGTGTGAAACTTTTGTAAAACTTGTAAAAATATATTATGCTGAAAATATCAATAATAAACATTGTAAATATACACATCTCAGTTGATTAACTGAAACTATATGGCAATATAATAAAAAGCTGCAGTTCCAATGTTCGCAAAGATCACAAACTGGTAGAGTATATGATGGGAAAAGGAATATATCATGGCACTGTGAAAACTGAAATGGGAGCAACAAAAATTCCCTTGTATTTAGTATTGGTTGTACATTAAGCATGTATAGAACGTGTTAAAAGCATACACTTCAGTACAAAAATGTTTACTCAAAGCGGCATGAACGCACGCACACACACACACACACTAATATATAACAATATACATATACATATATATTCACCCACCAACAGTCCTGTAACAGAGACCGTTAACATATTGAGCACCAAAATTATAATTTTAATAAGACATCCAAATATTTGTGTAGTCAAGTGCAAAAGCACATATACAGGTTTTACAAAAACATCACGAACTTGACGCAGATATGCACTGGACGAGGTTTGTTCACCCTTTTATAAATAGTTTAAAGTAGAATTGTTTTGTAGAACATTTTTGAAAGATGCAATAACGCTGGCAGTAAAAATAACTCCAGTCAAAGTTCCTCTTAAATGCATTGCAAATTAGAGCAAAAGAGAATTCTTGTATCACGTTCTGTGCATATATGAAATACATTTTACTCCCAAAGTAAAATCTATGTTTTAAACTGCTCAGGAATTTAAAAAAATCATCCCCAAAGACAATCATTGTAACACAGATTATGTATTGCCCTTTAATAAACCAAGAAAAGTAATAGTGCAACTAAGCCACAAAATAGCCCAAACAAGTAACTTTATATTGCACAGGACAAATTAACTCACCCTTGAATACACTGGCCATGAACTAAGGGAACACAAGAAAAAAAATGAAGATTAGCTCCCCTCTCCCCTCAAAATATCTTGAGTATTGTGGTTGCAGGTTTGCTTCTATAATTACCACTGGCTGGTTTGCGTTTGGCCAGAAAAGCCATTAAAACACACATACCATAAAAAGAGTGAACCCGAAGCACAGCAAACAAACAAGCTAAATGAGGGAAATATCACACAAACTCTCCAGACCTGTCAAGCCCTTCCAAGGCCAACCTGTATTAATATGACTAGAAACTGTATTCAAGGTAACAATCCCTTACAAACAGTAACATTTTTGTTAAAACACCAGCTGTTTACCCCCGGAATGAATGTTCATACTACAGAACGGAAAATAACCATGCTTAAAAAATTTCTGACAAATAACACAAAAAATAACACAGTTGCCTCCCTTGTCTTAAGGTAAATTATCAATAATTACTGACTCAAAACTTGAATTTAAATGACAAAATTGTTTCCATTTGGTAACTTTCAAAACAGCTCACTCAGGTTAAAAGGAAGAAGGTTTGGAAAATGGAATACGCACTGTCAGGTCTATTTTTAGTCCTCATTTGCATAATCTCTCATGCTGCTTTTCAATTCATCATTTCTGGGGTTAATTCTCAAATGATGGTTGAATCATAGATTGAATTAAAAGAGAAACAAGTTACTAGTAAGTTTGTTCCACTCTCTAATTTTCAAAAGAACTCCATGTATCCAACTCAAATCAGAACTGGTCAGAGATCATGCAATTATCTGAAACCGGGAAGGACACTGAAGCCATGGAAGTGGGCTATATAAAGGATACACTGACCTAAACATTCAACTTTTAGCGTATCACCAACTCATGTCCCTAAAAGGAAAATTTCCTGTGAGGACGTTAAGGACCCCCTAGAAGTAAACATTCAAGCAGTCGATCACTCCAATGTGAACCCAACACTGAAACCCGTGTGTGTATATCGGAGTCAAATGTCATGTGTGTTAATCTTCATTTGCATGTGTAAACTGTTCTTGTTGTCAAGATCACAGCAATGACAAGTTAAAGAGAGTTGCCCTATAATTTGGTTTGCCTGTACAGCTAGGCCTTGTAGACCATACACACCTAAATTTGGATAAATCCCGTACAAAAATACAGGAAAACTGTATGGGTTGACAGGTATATATGCCTCTCTCTCTCTCACACACACACACACATGTAACCATTCTGCTTGAGATTATACTTTCTCAAATGACTGTTTTTCTTCTACATTATGACACTGCTTAAATTGATGTTCCGGCATGCTAGCCATTAATTACCGGCCTTCACCTTCATTATTTGTTCTGCAAGGTTGCCATGTTAGAAAGTGCAGTTTAAACAGGGTGACCCCCCCTCCCCCCCCCCACCCCAAAAAAAACCCAACCCAACCACACACTTACCCAGACAAAGCACATGCAGTAGTACCTGCCATATCCGGTCACCCATTAGTCATTGCAAAGGTGACCGCAAATATCAGGTGGCCGTTCATTACAGGCCCCCTCCTCCTCCAAAAAAACCCCCAAAACACGATCAAGTTTTCATGAAGAAAAGAAAGCGATCATCCACGAGCCGCCGATTCATTGTCTCTGTTAGTTTTGCTTTCGTTTATACATCTTAATTATTTGCGTGTTTAACTCGATCGTCCTGGCTAAGCTATTGTTTCGTATGTTTCTATGTGTGTTGTTTGGATTATTATATATGTATTTGAGTGTCAGATAAACAAGTGTTTCAAACTCACATCAGCTGTGATCGATCCGGAAGTGACTGCCGTAAATGTACATGTATGCGCATGTCTGTATTTACAGTTTGCGCATGCGTAAGTATTCATGTCGTCTGCTCGTGCTGTGCCGTCTGTGCACACAACACACACACACACACACACACACACACACACACACACACACACACACACACACACACACACCACAGGCGCTCACCCGCGAAAGTGACCGTTAAGTGGCCGCTCCTGTCGAGTAAGAGGGGCACCTTAGGGCAAAAATCAGTGACCGTTGACCGCGTCAGACAGGTTAACGGCCATTAAGAGTCAATTATAGAAGGAAAACTCATTAGTCATGGGAAAGCTGGCCGCTCCGGGTAGGTTCACGCCCACGAAAGGGCCGGAAATGGAAGGGACTACTGTACTGAAACCTTTGAAAAACAAAGGGAAGTAAGCGGTCTAAATGCATACAAAATGTGTACTAGAAAGGGAGTTATGCGGAACCAGTGTCCTGGCATCTGAGAGAATAACAAGCATTGAAATGAACAAGCGACTTTCATCCTCAAATGTACTTACAAGTAAGAAGGTTCTCAAAACATACAACCAAAATAACAAACAAGAAAAACAAATCTCTAAAGGCTGTCAAATAAATCAAAAATTACCTACCGTATAGCCTAGAAAATTATGTCTTTAAACCCCTAATCCAATCCATGCACCCTTTCATCCTCTCCACCACCCTTCGCCACCCCTAAAACAAACTCGAAAACATGTTTGTTTACTTAGTTCAAAACGTTTACAACGGTATGTAAATCAGTGACAGAAACATAGAACACACTTAGTCTTGAAACACTTGTATCCTCAAACGTACTGCAACATTTTACACAATGCTTGACTGAACAATGGTACAACAACCATGTACAACATATTTCTTCTTCTGCGTTCGTGGGCTGAAACTCCTACGTACACTCGTGTTTTTGCACGAGTGGATTTTTACGTGTATGACCGTTTTTACCCTGCCATTTTGGCAGGTACAACATATAAAAGCTCTTCAGGGTATCTTGATTTTAATTATTACAAATACATTATTTTGTTTGCTTTTGAAAAAAAAATTGTTTACAACAAAATGTTTACTGCAAAGCTATATATATAGCCTGTCATATAGTTATAAGAACTTTTGATTGCACACCTACTGCATGTACAAAGGAAAAAGTTTGCATAATTACAAGAAAGTCAAAAACAATTCCATTAAAACTTGATATCTCCGGACACTCAAACTGTCCATAAATTATACTTACTGACAGATGTGGAAGAAGTGCCTCTTAACATGAGGTGACTAATTTTAAGCACTTACATATTTTAATGTTCTTCCTCACTGGGTTAAACTTTCAGACTACTAGATCTATACAAATAAACATTCCAGCCAAATAGCCCTAATAAAATCATAAATCAATCAATCAATCAACTATTTAACAAATAATCAAATAGATAATAAGAAAAAGTAGATTAATTGAATAAATAATGATATACTGAACGGCAAAAGTTAGGGACCGCCCTTGAAAAAACCAGCTGACTGCATTTGTGCCAAACTCCTTGTTCCCAAGTTTATAAAACCAAATGGCTGTCAGGCCGTACACATCAGTGGGTGAGCAATGCTGTGTTAGGCCAAAAAAAATAAATTGTCTGTTTCTGGTAACATGGCTAAAAAAAATAGGGTCGGTAGGTAGGGATTTTTTTTAATTTTTTTTAAATATTTTTTTTACCCTAAATGTAGACCAATAAAACTAACTTTAAAAATCGCGCAAAGAGACTGGATTCACTATACATAGAGACAAGACACTCAACACATTTACAAATCGTCAGCGGACTTTTGTTTTCACACGTTTTTGTTGTTCATTTTCTCACCCTGTCCTTTACCACCAAAAAAAAATAAAAAAATTTGGGTTTGGAAAAAAAAAGTTTAGGGTCGGCGCCGAAATTTAGGGTCGGTCGGGTGACCAGAAACAGACAATTTTTTTTTTTTTGCCTTAGCAGGAAACTTGCTCGGGATCCACGGAGGCCTGGCTAGGGCACGAGACAGAAACTGCCAAACTGCAAAAAGTGGACCATTTTTACGCTGTCGCGTGGGCAAGCCTGGGCGGGAAAGATGAAAAATGCGTTATGCACGTGCAGGGGGGATGTGTTGAGAGTGAACTGTTTTGTCACCAGTTAGGCTTTATAGCCCCGCGATTTTCCGCTAGCCACCATCTTCTCACTATGCCTCCCAGACGAAAGGTGACCACCTTCAACAAAGCCCGGGCCATCGCATGGCTGCAAGACGGCGTAAGCAAGCGAGAAGTGGGCAGACGACTTGGAGTGTCCCATTCTGTCGTGGTCAGGCTGCATCAGAAGTTCCAGGCCACCAACAGCGTTCTGGAGAGGCCCAGGTCAGGACGGCCTGGTTTTTTCAAGGGCGGTCCCTAACTTTTGCCGTTCAGTATATGTTAACAAATAAATAAATACACTGTACAACAACAAAGGAACACTGACAAACGCAATTTAAATCTTAATTCACCGGTATTCGACAATGAGACTCAATTGCTCCCACACAAAACAACCAGCATACCAGTTAGCTCAGTCAGATGTCAACAAATATGTTCTGAACAAATCTATGTAAAATAAGCAAAAGCAATTGTTAAGACTTGTGGCTTGACAAAAAATAACTCTCTTTTAAGCTCAATTTCTTCTGGTGAAAACAATTCAGCTCACCATCTTAGATTTGCATGGATAAGACCATCCCCTCCACTTGGACACATACCAAAACTAACAACCTGGGTGCACTCTGTGCATGATGCATTCAGATGCTTTTTCATGAATTAATTTAACTTTTAAAACACTAGCGGTAATCTGCAAAATTAATTCATAAAAAAATTCAAACATTCTTCACAGGAAATAGTCAGAAAGTTGATTTTTGGTATGAGTCCAACTGAAGCAACAGTCTTCACCCACATAAAAGCCTGGGCAAATCTGAGTTGCAAAAACAAACTGTGTACAGTGGATCGAGCCCTCCAATTTCAGACATCCTCCTCTAACAAGACCTTGCTTTTTCACACTTTCTCTTCATAACTTCTGTAAACTTACCCCCATTTCAAGACCCCCTCCTTTTTCAGACCTGATTTTGGGGCGGGGATGTAGCTCAGTCGGTAGCGCGCTGGATTTGTATCCAGTTGGCCGCTGTCAGCGTCAGTTCGTCCCCACGTTCGGCGAGAGATTTATTTCTCAGAGTCAACTTTGTGTGCAGACTCTCCTCGGTGTCCGAACACCCCCCGTGTGTACACGCAAGCACAGGACCAAGTGCGCACGAAAAAGATCCTGTAATCCATGTCAGAGTTCGGTGGGTTATAGAAACACGAAAATACCCAGCATGCTTCCTCCGAAAGCGGCGTATGGCAGCCTAAATGGCGAGTGCACGTGGGAGTTTCAGCCCACGAACGCAGAAGAAGAAGAAGACCTGATTTTCTTAGATATTTGAAGGTCTTAAAAGGGGGCGGTTCCTGCTACTGTACGTCAGAAAAACTGTTCTTTAAATCTCTCAACTGTCGGTTCACTGCAGACTGCATCGTCCATGTTCCTGCTACTGTACGTCAGAAAAACTGTTCTTTAAATCTCTCAACTGTCGGTTCACTGCAGACTGCATCGTCCATACTTGACGGAAGTGACCACCAATGTTCTGAACACGTCCCGCAGGACAGGAACCAGGACGGGCAAGACCTGGGACTTGACCACGTCCAGCAAGGGTCTCTCCTGGGCCAACTCTTCCCTGGCAATGTCGCGATAGTGGAAGCTGTCCACGCTGTAACAGAGAGAAGAGAGAGAAGTCCAAGTTTTACACCCTCACAGCACGTTCCCGGGTTTTCCCTCGACTTTAGATGAGATACACAATTAAGTGTATGCATGTTTAGGTGGTAATATCAGCCATCTGCACTTATGGAAGAATGACCGCGGTCTTTTAATGTGCCACTGTGGTGACACAGGGGTGGGACATGGATACCGTCTCTGGGTCTGCACATAAAGTTGAACCCGCGACCCTAGGATCACAAGTCCTGGAAAGTGCTCTACCACCTGAGGTCTCCCGGGCCCCCCAATAACTGAGTGAGGCATAGCTCTACTGACAAGATGTAAGGCAAGTAATAGACCTTTTCGGTATCTGAGCAGCTCTCGCGAGACTAGCTCTTTGTTATGCTTTGAACATCGCGAGAACTTCGAACCTTGGCTTGTGCAGCTCGCACGAGATCGCTGTACCACATGCTTTGCTATGCTCTGAAGTTTGCGAGAGATTACGAGAGCTTGGAATACCGATAGGGTCTATTGCTCGAAACATAGAAAACAACAGAGAGTGAGAGTTATGCGGTAGCAGTCTCCAGGGCTGAGGTACATGAAGGGAAGCCGGGTGCCTCCGAACAGGGCGGTAGTGGGGTCGGATTGGTTAAATTGAGACATGTTGTGATTTTAACTGATCAAACCCTGTGGCTGCGTGCCACCCATGCAGATGGGTGGCACGCTGTTTCGCTTCATGCACATGAGAGAACAGAAAGCATTGAAATAAACAAACACCTTTCAACATCTACAAATGAACACATATTACCACCTAAACATGCTGTTTCGCTTCATGCACATGAGAGAACAGAAAGCATTGAAATAAACAAACACCTTTCAACATCTACAAATGAACACATTCTTTTTTGTCAAATACAGTAATATAAGTCCGTCCAAGGGGCTGGCGGAGGATGTTTTTAGTTATTTAAAAAAAATCTAAGCAACTTTTATAAAGTGCTAAAGAAGAAAAGTTGTTCAAGACGATTAGTACTATCAGGTTAAGTGCTATCTATAAAAAAAATTTGCTCTACCCAAGTACATTTTTGAGTGATACGACCAAAAATGGGTAAATTTCAACCTTGAGCGTCTCAGCCTCAATAACGCACCCAATTACTGACCTTGACCTCTACTGTGCCAGGTGTACGTTTTTTTAACTCCCTTTTTAAGACCTTGCCTTTTCAGATTTTCTGTTCACAAATTCTCTAAATATACCTCCATTTTTAAGGTTCTTCTTTTTTTAAGACCTGATTTTCTCAGTTTTTTTCTGTTTGTTTGTTTGTTTGTTTGTTCGTTTGTTCGTTCATGGGCTGAAATTCCCACGGCTTTTACGTGTATGACCGTTTTTACCCCGCCATTTAGGCAGCCATACGCCGCTTTCGGAGGAAGCATGCTGGGTATTTTCGTGTTTCTATAACCCACCGAACTCTGACATGGATGACAGGATCTTTTTCGTGCGCACTTGATCTTGTGCTTGCGTGTACACACGGGGGTGTTCGGACACCGAGGAGAGTCTGCACACAAAGTTGACTCTGAGAAATAAATCTCTCGCCGAACGTGGGGACGAACTCACGCTGACAGCGGCCAACTGGATACAAATCCAGCGCGCTACCGACTGAGCTACATCCCCGCCAGTTTTTTTTCTGTCTTTCTTATGGTCTTAAAAAGTCGATTCCACTGTGATCAACTCACGCTCTTTCTTCAGCTTCCCCTCTCCTGGCTCCAGTTCCTTCATAGAGAGATTTGAGCTCCGTCTCCCTGTTCCTCATGCACAGCTCGACGTCAAGCAGCGTGAGACTGTTGAATGGCTGACCTCCGTTCACCGCTAACAGGTTCTTGATGGTGATCAGGAGCTGCCGCACTTGTCGATTCTTTGTCTCCACATCAGCCGTGTTGTCAAACACCACGAAGCGATTGTTGGCATGCTGCATGAGGACAGTGGAAAAAAAAAAAAAAAAAATAGTAAGAAGAAACAAGAACAAATATAGAAAATACAAAATTCACCACATGAAAATTTACAATGCGATTATATTCAGGGAGGTTTTACAGGAATTGAGTTTTTAACTTTCTTCTGAAAGACTGTAGGTGCTAATTGGCAGACTAGCTTTCATGTCTGCACACATAATAAACAGTCTATTTGTAATCTATTCCATCATTCATTTGCACCCTACCATGCATTGACAGGTCGGGTTTAGCCGGCAGACAACTTTGCAGATCAGCCTAGCTGCTGTGAAGGGAGACTACCGCGTCACCCTGTCACATATTGATGGCTCACCCTTGTCAGTGCAAAATTAAGTTCCTGACTGATTTCTATGGCAGCTTTCAACCCAGACAGCTGTATTTTATCCAAAGTTATAACAGTTTCTATAAATGTATGAGGAATCCTAAGATCAAGAATCAAGAGGTGAATTTATTCTGCATACAGAGTAAAACCATGCAAAAAAGACTCAAGAAGCAATACAAAAAACAAAGGGAACAAAATTGAACAAAATGGAGGACAAAGAACTGAGAGAAAAAAATCAGATGACAAAAACAAGCAAAGGGTGACATAATTAAGTTCCCTTAAAACTGCCAAGTACCAATAAGTACGCACGGCTGTTCCTAGCTTGTGTTTTAGTGTGAGTTAAAATTAGCCCAGCAGAGAGAATAGTTTGGCTACCAACAGCCGCAGCCAGCACACTGTTAAGCTCGCTTGCCTGTTACACCCAACTGCTTCCGCGCTATACCGGGAGATTGCCCAGCTGAAAAAGTACCACACGATGTACTATAGTATACTATAGTAAACTATAGTAAATGTACCCTGTACTATAGTAAACTATAGTATACCATAGTACAATTCAATGTACCATAGTACTTGTACTATAGTAAACTATAGTATACTATAGTACAAGTACTATGGTATACTATAGTACATAGTGTAGTACTTTTTTACTTGGGTGGCCTTCTCAGTGCAATACCACTGAGAGATCTGCTAGTTGCTGTGTTATCTCTGCTCTGCCTCTGGGGAAAGAATGGGTGCTAAAAGTAGCCTGCAGCTAAAGTAGCAGAAATGAAGCCCTGTGAAGAGCCGTGTATGATTAAACACCAATCCTTACATCAATCAGCTCCCGCAGTTTCTCCGGTGCACTGTCAAGCATGGCTTTCAAGGCGTCCTCTTTCCCTGCGTCCCTGCCGTTCTCAAGTCTGTCGCCATGAGTGAACACAATCACCAGAAAGCGCAGAAAATGATGACCAAAAAGCTTGTACACTTCTTCCACTGCGCTGTTCTCTTCTCTTGTAAACTTGACGCCGATACGGAGCACTAGAATGATGGCGTGAAGGCCTGGCGCCACCATCCCAAAGCACTTGGCGATTTCTCTGATGATGGATTCTCTGTCCATCTCGGTGTCGAAGAGGCCTGGTGTGTCGACTACCTGTGAGAGTGAAGTACGTGTGTTATGAATGGTGTGTGTGTGTGTGTATGTGTGTGTGTGTTTGTCTATGCGTGTGTGCGTGCGTGCATGTGCGTGTGTGTGTGTGTGTGAGTGTGTGTGTGTGTGCATGCTGTATGTGTGCGAGTGTGTGCTTGTGTGCAGGTGTGCAAGTGTGTGTATACTTTATACACATGCACACGCATTTGGATTAATGTTTGTGAGAATTAGAAGACTATACCTACTTCAAAATATTGGCAGAAGCAATTATTCTGGATCACTACATATATGCTGCTCCGTTGATAATTAGAACTCCAGTAGTAAACAACTGGTGAGAGTCTCTGTGAGCTACAAAACGGAAATGAAGAAAACAGCATTTTTAGAAGGCCAAAACCGGAAAGAAGCACAACTTATTTTCCGTACATGTGCACATCAACTTGGCTGGTTTCGGTTTAACCAGAGCGTCTTTTCCCTGGTTTCGTCCCCCCAAAAGATGCTGCTTTCACAAATTATTTTTCGAAAATGTCCATTACGGGAAAATTGAAACATTTTTCGGGATTTCGTGACGTTTTTCATACATCGGGAGATGCCCGAAAAATTCAGGAGGGTTGGCAGCTATATATATATGCGGTTGAGACATGACTCAAAGAAGGAAAACCCAGTATTCTTTCTTTCTTTCTTTCTTTATTTGGTGTTTAACGTCGTTTTCAACCGTTCAAGGTTATATCGCGACGGGGAAAGGGGGGGATGGGATAGAGCCACTTGTTAATTGTTTCTTGTTCACAAAAGCACTAATCAAAAAATTGCTCCAGGGGCTTGCAACGTAGTACAATATATGACCTTTCTGGGAGAATGCAAGTTTCCAGTACAAAGGACTTAACATTTCTTACATACTGCTTGACTAAAATCTTTACAAACATTGACTATATTCTATACAAGAAACACTTAACAAGGGTAAAAGAAGAAACAGAATCCGTTAGTCGCCTCTTACGACATGCTGGGGAGCATCGGGTAAATTCTTCCCCCTAACCCGCGGGGGGTAAATCCAGTATTGAATCGATGCACAAAAAGATGAAATACTATCCACCTACCTCCAAATGGACACCAAAACGTACAGTGTTGTGTCTCTGGCACTTGGTGGTGGTGGAGGCAAAGTCGGGGCAGGACTGGAAGCGGTTGAGACCCAGCAGGGTGTTACCCAGAGAGCTCTTGCCGTTCCCTGTCTTACCCACCAGCACAAGGCGACACTCCTGATCAGGGAATTCTATATCTGCAAATCAATGAAGAAATAATAATAATGTGTGAATGTAATTAAGAACAATCCTGCTCAGTACCTGAGTTACCATGGTAGAGGGTTAGCCTTGTAGCCTTGACAAAGTTTGCAGTTCACGTCAGTCTCCCCAAGTAAAAAAGTACCACACTATGTACTATAGTATACTATAGTAAAAGTACTATGGTATACTATAGTTTACTATAGTACAAGTACTATGGTACATTGAATTGTACTATGGTATACTATAGTTTACTATAGTACAAGTACTATGGTACATTGAATTGTACTATGGTGTACCATAGTTTACTATAGTACTAGTACTATAGTAAACTATAGTACAAAAGTACTATAGTACAATACATTAGTGTGTACTATAGTACATTGTGGTAAATGTACTATAGTATACTATAGTAAACTATAGTACAGTTAAATGTACTATAGTATTTTGAGCACTTTTTTGCCAAAATGTACTATAGTATACTATAGTATACTATAGTAAACTATAGTTTACTAGAGTACACGTACTCTAGTTTACTAGAGTAAAGTGTAGTACAGCGTGGTATTTCCGTAGTAGTACATTTGTACTATAGTACTTGTACTATAGTTTACTATAGTACAGCGTGGTACTTTTGGCGTGGTACATTTGTACTATAGTACTTTTACTATAGTTTACTATAGTACAGTGCGGTACTTTTGTTGCTGTAGATTTTGTACTATAGTACTTTTACTACAGTTTACTATAGTATACTGCAGTACTTTCTTGAAAAATTACCATAGCCTTAAAAATTGCACTGGATGTAAATGTGGCCCCAATTTTTGCTGAATCAATTGTTTTGTGTGAATTGAATGTGTGTGTGCACGATCAGGCCACTCGCTGCAGTCAATCTGTCACATTTGGTAGGAAAGTAAAGGTTCATCACATGTTTTAAATTTTATTTTCATTTTTTGGCAGAGCATTAATAGTCAAACTTATGTAAGAACATTTTAAAATATCCACTTACATGTAAAAGACACAATTAAATAATAATTTTAAATAAGGTGTCCATCTTGCACAGTGAGTAACCAAGCTGTTGATTTTTGGTAAATGTCCCAATGCAGAAACAGTTTTAATGCAATTTTTATAACCCTGTTAACCAGAACAAGTAACAATAAAATGCACAAAACAGATTTATTATAGCACTCTTCTTTGTGGGAATTCATCTTTAGCACAACACATATTTTATCAAAATTATCTCCCCTACAGCCAAGTTAAATTTCTATGATTAGCTTTGAAAGTGACCATGCATACATCAGTACATGAAAACTCTGTGAACAATCAAAGGAGACAATGATTGTCCCTATTATTGACCGGAACTCTACCCCAATCTGAACTTGAATAATGCAAACTATCAAGCTGACTTGATGTCATCTAACCCTGTATGTGTGTGACCTTACACAGATAAAGTTATTGAGTTACTTTCTTTCTTTATTTGGTGTTTAACGTCGTTTTCAACCATTCAAGGTTATATCGCGATGGGGAAAGGGGGGAGATGGAATAGAGCCACTTGTCAATTGTTTCTTGTTCACAAAAGCACTCATCAAAAATTTGCTTCAGGCCGGGGCTTGCAACGTAGTACCATATATGACCTTACTGGGAGAATGCAAGTTTCCAGTACAAAGGACTTAACATTTATTACATACTGCTTGACTAAAATCTTTACAAAAATTGACTATATTCTATACAAGAAACACTTAACAAGGGTAAAAGGAGAAACAGAATCCGTTAGTCGCCTCTTACGGCATGCTGGGGAGCATCGGGTAGATTCTTCCCCCTAACCCGCGGGGGGTTATTGAGTTACAACGATCTTGCTTCAAACACATTCAAAATAATACCCTTTCTCTGTTATTATTATTATTTTCTGTGAACTTAAAAGTTTATGAGGGTCAGTTTTACATGGGTCACATCTACAGGTCATCCAACTTCAATAGCCTGTAAAGTATCAAAAATCTAGCTTTCAAAACATTTCAGAAAAATAAGAACACATGCTTTCGCAACACATCCTTGATATTTGTCAAAAATGTGGTTTTGAAAAAATGCCAAATGTGGTCATGTTTGAAATTGATCAAACCATAGCAGTATGTTAACTTTGTAAAGTCTATCCCGAAAACCATGCAAGAAAACAACAATGTTCAATTCTGTCTACCCATTGTAAGTCAGCCTAATTATGCTCCCCATCAGTGACATTCTCCTGACCTGGTGAGTCAAAACTCACTAAATGTCCAATGGAGAGTTTTCAGCATGCAACCAGAAAGTATATAGTGTGGCGTTATGTCCCTTTTTTTCAAAACAGGGTTATATATGTGGCAATAATCACATGAAATGTTCTCTGTCCTCCACATCTGTTTGATTTGTGATTGGTGTCCAGATTATTTGCTACAGGCATCTGATTAAGTTTATTGTAGCTGCTGTCCGGTTCCCTTTGCCAGTGATATCTGCTTTCCTGTTCTGTAACTTGTATTTATGTTCGCCGATGGCACCCGCTGAATAGTTTTGGTTGTTCTCCAATGGCATCTAGCTAGGTGCTTTGACGTCTGTAAGTGGTATCAAGGTCCTTCACCATGCAGTCATCTGCTGGAAGTGAACAGGAGGCTCTCTTGCTTATGACACCCACACCAGAGCATGGAATGAAACCTGCAATGACACAGCAGTATGACTATGAGAAAGCATGCAGACTGAAGCAAAGAGGGCCAAACTTTAAGAGAATGATAATGAAACCTAACTTAAAGTGCCGTGGCTTTTAGTGCATATATATCTAACTTTTAAAAGTTGTGTCCGTCTGTGTGTGTATTATGATGACTAAAGGCTCCGAAACAGCTGCACCGACTGAGATGGTGGTGGTGGTGGGGGTTTGAAACGTGCTGGTGCGTGTATGTTTGTGCTTGCGTGTGTGCAGGCATGAATGTCTTTGTCAGTATGTGTGTGTGTGTGTGTGTGTGTGTGAATTTATGAATACAATTGAAGGCACAGTAAGCCTCCCGTAAACCATCACAGATACGGTCAGGCTTTTACACACAGACTACAGTACAAACACCCTTTCATTTAAACACTCACCGATTGAGAACATCCTAGGTGCCCTCCATAAAGAGCGAACAATTTTCAAATAATTTATTTTTGCATGGTTTATCTTACCCCTGAGCCATCGTGAACCCGTGTGATCCAGTTTCCCTTTTTGACTCACATGCGAAGCAAAAGTGAGTCTATGTACTCACCCGAGTCGTCCGTCCGTCCGTCCGGAAAACTTTAACGTTGGATATTTCTTGGACACTATTCAGTCTATCAGTACCAAATTTGGCAAGATGGTGTATGATGACAAGGCCCCAAAAAACATACATAGCATCTTGACCTTGCTTCAAGGTCAAGGTCGCAGGGGCCATAAATGTTGCCTAAAAAACAGCTATTTTTCACATTTTTCACATTTTCTCTGAAGTTTTTGAGATTCAATACCTCACCTATATATGATATATAGGGCAAAGTAAGCCCCATCTTTTGATACCAGTTTGGTTTGCCTTGCTTCAAGGTCAAGGTCACAGGAGCTCTTCAAAGTTGGATTGTATACATATTTTGAAGTGACCTTGACCCTGAACTATGGAAGATAACTGTTTCAAACTTAAAAATTATGTGGGGCACATGTTATGCTTTCATCATGAGACACATTTGGTCACATATGATCAAGGTCAAGGTCACTTTGACCCTTATGAAATGTGACCAAAATAAGGTAGTGAACCACTAAAAGTGACCATATCTCATGGTAGAAAGAGCCAATAAGCACCATTGTACTTCCTATGTCTTGAATTAACAGCTTTGTGTTGCATGACCTTGGATGACCTTGACCTTGGGTCAAGGTCACATGTATTTTGGTAGGAAAAATGTGTAAAGCATGTGAGTCGTATGGGCTTTGCCCTTCTTGTTTCACAATGTAGTCGTCAGTTTGTAATTTGAATGCGACTCGCTGTAAGCTTATCTGCAATAGCACGTTATTATGCACGAAACAAACGGCTGTGGTTCACCAAAACTCTAGCAATGGTTTTTGACTGTTGAGAGGAACGGTGATATATGCATAAACCGCCGTCTGCTACGACCCTTGCGTGACCCTGCTTCCGGGCTTTTCTTTTTTCAAACTTTCACAACTTCGAATTGTACTGATCTTGTCTTGATGAAAAAAGAATTCTTTTATGATTAAAGAATGTTTGTGTGACAAGCTGTCAATTTATTATTTAGATTTTAAAAGTTAGGTCTAGCGCAAAAACGCATCACGGTCCAAAAACATTCTGATAATCATCGATCCACGGCTATCGCCAGTTTACATCGATAGAATGAGACCCGAAGGGAAGTAACTCATTTTTGACCTGAGTTCAATCGGCAAAATTAATTCTTTAACAAGAAGAGCAAACGCTCGATCGAGTCACTTTCGCAGTTCTGAATATTATATGAGGCATCAGATGGACAGGAAGAAATTGCTATTCACAACACAATGAGTCACGTTCACATAAAATTTGAGCCCGGTCACTTTTATAGTTTCCGAGAAAAGCCCAACGTTAAGTTGTGTGTTGCCGAACAGAAAAGGCTAGTTATCTCCCTTGTTTTTCTGATAACGTTCGTAAAAGGCTACAGATGTAAATACTTTGATGTAAAGAATAATCCTACAAAGTTTCAATCACATCCGATGAACTTTGTCAAAGATATAAAATGTCTAATTTTTCCTTTGACGCTGACCTGTGACCTTGAAAAAGGTCAAAAGTCAACGAAACCATCGTTAAAGTGTAGAGGTCATTGGAGGTCACGACTAAACAAAATATGAGCCCGATCGCTTTGATAGTTTCCGAGAAAAGATATAAAATGTCTAATTTTTCCTTTGACGCTGACCTGTGACCTTGAAAAAGGTCAAAGGTCAACGAAACCATCGTTAAAGTGTAGAGGTCATTGGAGGTCACGACTAAACAAAATATGAGCCCGATCGCTTTGATAGTTTCCGAGAAAAGTCCAACGTTAAGGTGGTGTCTACGGACGGCCGGACGGCCGGCCGGCCGGACAGACTAACACTGACCGATTACATAGAGTCACTTTTTCTCAAGTGACTCAAAAATTGCTCGCTCTTTACGTAGGGCACCTAGGATATTCCCGTTTGGTGAGCGTTCAAATGGAAGGGTGTTTGTACTGTGTGTAAAAGCCTGACAGTATCTGTGATGGTTTACGGGAGGCTTACTGTCCGGGCGTGATTTCCGGTATTGAATATTCATAACAGCCGTCCAGCACCAAAACGAGGCGCCATTGTTGTAGAGGACCAAGTCCACGAAAATAAATTCTTTGAAAATTTTTCACGCTCGACAGAAAGCAGCCAGGATGTTCCCGTTCGGTGAGCGTTCAAATGGAAGTATGCTTGTACTGTATGTAGACGCTCGGGGAGCTCTGTGATGGTTTACGGGAGGCTTACTGTGCCTTTAATGTATACATCTATACACACCCAAGAAGATAAGGCGCTCAGCAGGTCTGCACTCATGTTGATCCATTATGTCGGAAACAGGCAGAATTGGATCCTCCACCCGACAGTCACTGAGCTACAGTGCTGCTCTCAGCTGTAAGCAAGAGAAAGCAGCTTGAGTGTTTCATCGCATATAATTCCAGTGTTTGCATACTCCATAGCGATTAGCTGAAACTATTTAGCTAAAACATTAAACTATTATCAGTGGAATACCAAAGGGGTGGCATATGTCATCCAAAATATAAGGCAATTTAAAGTGTGATTGACGGGACAGAAGCGTTTCAATGATACAAATAGAGAACACTACATAGTCTACTGTGTGTTACTGGGTTTACACAAGTAAAAGTGAATATTTTTTCTTCTTCTGTTTCTTCGTTCATGGGCTTAAGACTCCCATGTTCACTCATGTGGATTTTTACGTGTATGGCCGCCATTCAGGCAGCATACGCCAATTTCGGGGGAGGCATGCTGGGTATTTTCGTGTTTCTATAACCCACCGAACTCCCACATGGTTTACAGGATCTTTTCCGTGCGCACTTGGTCTTGTGCTTGCGTGTACAATGCGCCCGTCGTGAATATTTCAATATTTGAAAAGCAGTAAGTGTAAATCTGGTGCCACACAGCAAGCCATGAAGTATTCTGTTTTCAATTCCTACGTACCGGAGAGATAACCCATGTAGTAACTAAACCATACACGCACATATGGGCATATCATTGAGGTCATGGCAAGCTGGTCTGGCAGGGACCTTATATATTCCACTGCTCATGATTACAAAGTCACAGATGCAAAGTCATTCTCGTAACACGTTTGGGCTTGCCATTTTCTCGCGAGTGTTTTGAGAATGAAGTTTGTCTCGGAGATTTTGCATAAGCAATGGAAAATGACATCCCTGACAGACATGTTGTTTGAACCAACCTCATTTACATGATAGACACGCCTGTGAAGAGATGGTTCATTTATCACATCATGACACATGGGTGGTATCTCTCAGGTAGGCAAAACAATATATATCTAAATGCACCAATTTACCTCAAGCACTCAGCAGGTCTGCACATATGTTGATCCATTAGGTCAAAAAACCACCAGAACTCGATATGTTGTCCTAAAGTCACAGATACAGTGGAACCCCCCAAGGATCCTGAAAAAATAATTAAAAATGAAGAGCCAACACTTGTACAAATTATCTGTCTTTGTACATACAAGCACATACACAAATAAATCTGCTTGCACTATGCTGGCTTTAGGCATGTGTAATAAAATTATTTTGGGGGAGCTTCTCGATTCAACCGGGAACTTTTGTTGTTGTCAAAAGCAATTTAAGCCTCAAACATTCTCCCACTCTAAGACTGAACTATGCATTCAGTATGTGTTGATATCTGACTTAAACTCACAAAAATAACAAAGGCTAGTTTGTAAAAAGACACTGATTTGAAAAGAAAATTTAAATTCAATTACATATTATTATGTATTATATAATCTGTTCTGGGGCTTTTTTCCAGGTCTTTTAAAAAAGGATGTTCACAAACAATAACAAACACATTTTCAATCCAATGAATGTTTGCAGCACTGTCAGCCGGACAGAAATGACAGTATGTTGACAAAGCCGTGATAAAAACATAACCTGCAGTCCTACCTTAGCGCAAAGAAGTATGAATGGTCTCTGTGTACTCTACAATCTCTGACTGTGGCCCTATGTAAAGGTCGAAAAGAGCTGGCTGTGCTTGGCCATTAAGAAAAATTTCAGTTAATTCAGATTTGTACAAGGAGAGCATAAAAGCATATATTCACAGCATGTATGTCTTGTTATTGCTATAGGTCTATATATCTATGCCACAATGACACAGCAAATACGTACATTCATACAGACATATTCATTTACTCATATAATTTAAATTATATAGCACCACAGGAATATGTTAATATCAAAATCTAATATGAAATTTCCTACACACACCCATGAAGTTCAAGCCCTAAGCAGTTCTGCACACATGTTGATCCAGGAGGTCCAAACACACCCTGCACTTGTTGTCCAACAGTCACTGCTCCAGTGAAACCCTCCATTTAGGACCCTGAAAGATATAACAAGTTCCATAAAGTGATACAAAACTCTTTGTTGTTGTCCTTATCTGCTGAAGGAGCACCTCCTGTCGCTTCACAGCATCTGTAACACAAGAGAGGACTGAGTATCCAGCCAGAAATTTCATGACTGTATTTTTAGAATGATGATCAACAAAACTTTTTAGGGGCTTTTAAAATGATATGACAAATATAAAGTCAGATGCACTTCACCCATTGTTATACTTAAACATCGAACTAAGGCTTGCTCATACAGTGGAACTCCCCTTGTTAGACCTCAAAATAACCCCTGGGTGTCTTAAAAAGGCCGTTGATTGATGATTCACAAAGGTTATTCACAGAAAATATGAAAAAAGCAAGGTCCTAAAAGTGAGTGTGTCTTTAAGTGTGTGTGTGTCTGTCTGTGCATCACAATTAAGGGCTAAACAAAAACAAACACACACCCAAGAAAAGCAAAATTTGTTTGAAAATTTGATCAAACTCCAAGACAGTGAATCAAACAAGAAATGTCCATCACTGATTCAGACGCAGTTTATATTTGAATGTATGTGTGTGTGTTGCAAACATTACACAAAAGTGGATCATAAATACCAAATTCAGCTATGCTAGTACCGTATTGCAAATTACATTAAATTTGAAATGAAATTTTATAATTTGTTGTTAATAATTTACTTACTGGTTAAACTTAAAGAGTACAACTTTTCACAATTTCAGCACAGAGAATGGAATCCTTGGTGTCTGCTTCCTTTTCTATCTGAATGACTCATTGGTACAGCCATCTGTCATCACCCTGCCGACTGTTTTTTTGACCTGGAGTCCAGAAGCTTCCCCACCAACTCAGGCAGTTTTGTTTTTCACTAAAAGTAAAAGAATAAAGGTCAAATAGATTTGCACAAAGGAATAAAAAGAGGTTTTCTAGTAATCCAAATAAAGCATGCAGAAATAAAAACACAAAAAGTAACATCAAACAGTTTTGCCTCTTGTGCCCCCAAGACACTGGAATAATTACAGGCCACCAGATAGGCCGTCC
>NC_090259.1:22094933-22147433 GCF_037325665.1 Littorina saxatilis
CAAACTTCAGTCAACTTCAGGTCAAACCAAGAACTTTGCACTTGATCCTACATGAAGAATTATTTTGGCAAACGTTAAATTTAACATAAAAAAGGTATTGTTTCAAAATTTCACTGCAGACCATTTTACTAAGCGTTTCGGGCGGGCGGGAAATAGCTCAGTCGGTAGCGGCGCTGTTTTCAAAACCAGTTGTCACAATCGGCGTGGGTTCGATCCCCACGTTCGGCGAGGGATTTATTTCCCAGAGTCAACATCGTGCAGACTCTCCTCGGTGGCCGCATGCACACGATAAAGAACCCAAGTTCACAGCGAAAGTGTCAGGGCTCGGAAACATGAATACACGCATGCAGGAAACAAAATGTGTGGGTATCGCCGTATACTGTATGGCAGCTCGCTTTCCCCATGGAGAAAGCAGCCCGAATTTCCATGAGGGCAACCTCACAGGACTATATAAAATCTTATCCTTATCGTATCCTTATCCTTTAACTTTTAAAGCAATTGTTAAATTCTCTTTTGAAAACTTTTTTTTGAGAAGCGTTCCAAGGTAACGTTAATGAAATATTAATTTCACATTTGATGCTAACTGTTTACAAAAAACTAACTATACAGTTTATGTACATCTGACGTTACAAAAGTCCTTTCTCCTAAGTGAATATGTGCGTACCCACGTGTTTGTGTGTGTGCACGTGCGAGCGTGTGTCAGTGTGACTGTGTGTGTGTGTGTGTGTGTGTGTGTGTGTGTGTGTGTGTGTGGGGTGTGGGTGTGTGAGCACAAAGTATTCCTACGTGTATTTTGCAAATGCACAGTTAACAAGTTTGAAAATATCTCATGTCATCTCCAACAAACGGCTTAATTCACACACACGCACGCACAAAACATAATAAATCTTATATGTACGACTACCTTGTAAAAACACACACAACACGTTTACATGCACAACTGGTGATATCAAACACAATTTTAAAAACAATGTTTTTTAATCAACTTAATTTCAACAACAAAATTGTTATGCTTAGCTGATAAGTTATATTAATAAAACAATAAAAATAAAAACACAAAATGCATGTATACTATTACTACTATACTGTACCGCAGTACTATGTACTGTTGTACTATAGTACAAAGTACCATAGTACAAAGTACCACAGTGTACCATAGTACAAAGTACTTCGTACTATAGTACTACTGTAGTACAGGGTACATTCACAAAAAAGTACCATAGTACAAAGTACTAGGTACTATAGTACTACTGTAGTACAGGGTACATTCAATAAAAAGTACCATAGTACAAAGTACTATGTACTATAGTACTACTGTAGTACATGGTACATTCACTAAAAAGTACCATAGTACAAAGTACTCTACTGTACCACAAAGTACTATAGTACAGGGTACATTTACTACACAGTACTATAGTACAAAGTACCATGTACTACAATATGTACTAGAGTACATGGTACATTTACTATAGTTTACTATAGTACAGGGTACATTTACTATAGTTTACTATAGTATACTATAGTACATCGTGTGGTACTTTTTCAGCTGGGTCATTAGACACAGGCATGAGATTAGTAAATTGCCACAAAAAAAAGAGCCTGAAAGCATCCCCCACCCTGATCTTTCACTCCCATCCCCTCAAAGAGTTTTAACCAAAAAAACACGAAAAACACTACGCAAAACCGTGCAATCTGGGGATCTCAGGAATGACCTCCCAAACTTTGAAAATGCCAAAAATCCACCAATTGGTTTACAAATCCCTAATGCCTGAGAAAACATCTTCTAAATAAAGTTCACACAGAAAGATAAAAAAAAACTTATGCAGCTCACCTTCTTCAACTGCATGTGCATCATTTTGATCGTCTTGAACGGTTTCCACACCGTTCTGATTTTCCTTCACTCTCAGCACATCCTGCTGAACTTCCCCAACGATTTCCTCCCTGTTCCGACCCTCCTCAACTGTCCTCATGTCTCCCTGGTCTTCTCCGTCTGTTGTTGCATCCAGCTGTTCTGGTTCAGAGTCGGTGAACAGCGGAGAGGCATTATCAGCACTTCTTGTCATGAGGTCAGTGTCGCTGCCTGAAAGGTCATCACCTATAGCGACCGTTGACCAATCCAGATAGAAAGGATCCTGTTCCGAGATCTTCCTGTGAAATCAAAAGAACATGAGGGTTAGATTCTCCAAATTACTCCCTGAAAACTATTGACTTGACTCCTGGGCTGGTGTGCACGAGAAAGTTACCAAACCGGGTGTGAGCCAAAAGAAATTTGGATTGGTTGAAATTGAGATTTGTTGTGATCTCATTTTTTACAAATCAAACCCTGCGGTTTGTTGTCTCCTGTTGCTTTCGGTTCCTGCATCTCAGCCGTGCTGAGAGATTGATTGAAATCTGACCATTTCACCCTGTAATGGGCCATCCTGTAAGGTGATCCTTTTGGGGCGGGGACGTAGCTCAGTTGGTAGCGCGCTGGCTTTGTAGCCAGTTGGTCGCTATCAGCGTGGGTTCGATCCCCACGTTTGGTGAGAGATTTATTTCTCGGAGTCAACTTTGTGCAGACTCTCTTCGGTGTCCGAACACCCCCGTGTGCACACATGCGCACGAAAAAGATCCCACGTTCACAGCGAAAGTCTCAGGGCTTGGAAAACACGAAGACACGGATGCATCATCTCTCGTCTCTGATTATCATGATCGTATTTCGATACTTTGACGAGACAAACCCAATGCTGGCGTGTCGAAGAAGACAGCCACAGCGGGCTTGTTCGAATCAAAGTATCACACCATATCTACAGCGTATTACCAATACCTGTCCCAATATAGTCCAGTTGGTCTAAGGGGACGTTAAACCCTAATAGTAGTAGTAGGTGATCCTTTTATCGACGAGACAATTCACATCTCAAGTACCACTCAGTACAGTTGAACCCCCTTTTTCCTCCGAAAACGGCGTATGGCTGCCTAAATGACGGGGTAAAAAACGGTCATACACGTAAAATTCCACTCGTGCAAAAAACACGAGTGTACATGGGAGTTTCAGCCCACGAACGCAGAAGAAGAAGAACCCCCTTTTAAGACATCCAAACATCTGAGAAAACCAGGCCTGAAAAAGGAGGGAATCTTGGAATAAAGGTCAATTTACGGAGGTTATAAATCAAAAATCTCAAAAAGCAAGGGGGGGGGGGGGGGGGGGGGGATTTCCAAGTAGGGTGTCTTAAAAGGGAGGTTCCACTGTACTATATGCTCTGCACCTGTTACTTACCTGTCCACACTGGAGTCCAGTTTGAGGTCATTCACAGAGAATTCAGGAAATTGTCCACTGACAGGTCTAGAACTGCTGAGAGGCTGGCGCAGGTTGCTTCTGTTTGTCTTGGCTTCAGGTACAGTGGGTGTGTCCGAGACCTGTTGCAAAAAATATTCTCTGGTTGTTAAATTCTACAGGTCTCTCTGTAGTATGCATCTCTCTGCGTGTGGTAAGGGGGGGGGGGGGGTGAGTGAGAGACAGGTCTCTCTGTAGTATTTATCTGTGTGTGTGGTGGTGGTGGGGGGGGGGGGGGGGTGTGAGTGAGAGAGACAGGTCTTAATTTCTGTAGTATTTATCTACATGTGTATGAGGAGGCGGTGAGAGAGAGAGAAAGCTAGAGAAAATGAGAGAGAGAGTACGTGTGTGTGTGTGTGTGTGTGTGTGTGTGTGTGTGTGTGTGTGTGTGTGTGTGTGTGTGTGTGTGTGTGTGTGTGTGTGTGTGTGTGTGTGTGTGTGTGTGTGTGTGTGTGTGTGTGCATGCGTGTTTGTGGGCATATGGGTGTCTTTTTGTGTGTGTAGGTGCAGTATACTATTTTTTAATACATGCAAGAAATACTTCACAGATTCACAATTTGGCTAGCTGAATCAGAAAGACACTTTATCCCCGAGTACGCAGTACTAGGGTCCAACAGACTTTAATTGTGTGTGTGTGTGTGTGTGTCTGTCTCGACTTAACAGCTTATTGCTGGGAAACTACTGGGCGCAGTTCGTTCAAAAGTTGATACACTAACTTGATAATAGGTCCGATTGATCGTATTAAAACTTCATAATGTTACCTGGGACCTAAATGCGAAATAAATCACAAAAGCCACTCTTAACGGTGGGAGTTTTTGCTGTGGGAGGCTGGTCGCTTTGCGAACAGCCTGAACTAAAGGGGAGACTTGAGCGGCGAACACGTCACGCAGTGACGAGAAAAGCATGATTTGGAAGCCAGACAACGGGTGGGGAAATGGTCTCGGCAAAGAAATTACAATGCAGGGTTTGGTCTCGGTGAAAGAGAGACAGAGAGCACGAGAGAGTCTATGGCCAAAATGATCCGGGTTCGATTCCCGGTATGGGCGTTCTATTTTGTTTTTGTTTTTTAATTCTTGTTTATTATTGTTTATTATGAACGTTTTAATGTTTAATTTTACTGTAATAGTTTTTTTAATTGTGTGAAATAAATAAATAATTTATTTATTTTTTATTTTTTTAAATCCACGAGCACAAGACAAAAACTTTCATACTGGGGGAGCGAGCCAGTCTGAAGAGTACTCGGGTCCAGCGCCAGCGTTTTTTATAAGAAAACCTTCCAAGTAAACGCAATTCGATACAGCCAACAATGTTTAAAATAAAATAAGAAAGAAATCTCCTCAAATTTAATGTTTAGCATGAAGGCATGTCATAGCATTTATATGCAAAAGAAGACATTTTAGTCTCAGAAGACACACACCATTTTTATTTTTTATTTATTTGTTTTTTTTAGGAGGGGGGAGGGGGGGTGGTGCAAACTGGCAGTGTCATTGTTAGGACATGATTAAACAATGGGTGGGGGGCGGGGATGCAGCTCAGTTGGTAGCGCGCTGGATTTGTATCCAGTTGGCCGCTGTCAGCGTGAGTTCGTCCCCACGTTCGGCGAGAGATTTATTTCTCAGAGTCAACTTTGTGTGCAGACTCTCCTCGGTGTCCGAACACCCCCGTGTGTACACGCAAGCACAAGACCAAGTGCGCACGAAAAAGATCCTGTAATCCATGTCAGAGTTTGGTGGGTTATAGAAACACGAAAATACCCAGCATGCTTCCTCCGAAAACGGCGTATGGCTGCCTAAATGGCGGGGTAAAAAACGGTCATACACGTAAAATTCCACTCGTGCAAAAAAACCGAGTGTACGTGGGAGTTTCAGCCCACGAACGCAGAAGAAGAAGAAGAAGAAGAAGAAGAAGAAACCATGGGTGGGACTGAAAAATGTCATGAATCATGAAGAACCAGCCTCAACCAAACCACACAAAAAAAGGCCATAATCGAATCCGGATTTCCGGCATATACCGGAAGAATCCCACCCATGTTAAGATTATATCAATCAATCAATATGAGGCTTATATCGCGCGTATTCCGTGGGTACAGTTCTAAGCGCAGGTATTTAAAAAAAAAAATTTTTTAATGCAATTTATATTGCGCACATATTCAAGGCGCAGGGATTTATGCCGTGTGAGATGGAATTTTTTTACACAATACATCACGCATTCACATCGGCCAGCAGATCGCAGCCATTTCGGCGCATATCCTACTTTTCACGGCCTATTATTCCAAGTCACACGGGTATTTTGGTGGACATTTTTATCTATGCCTATACAATTTTGCCAGGAAAGACCCTTTTGTCAATCGTGGGATCTTTAACGTGCACACCCCAATGTAGTGTACTATATGATAGTATATGTCACTCACCGGAGGTTCAGGAGTAGTAAACTGGGGTAGGTAAGGAGTGACGGCCTGCACTGCCGATTTATAGAGTTTTCCACATGACCAAGAACTTTCTGAAAGAGAGAGAAAAGAAAAAAAACATGTTCAGAGTGTGTGCACTGGAATGTTTCAAAAACTATTTTCCTGGATACTCGGTGGTCAAAAGTTAATTACCTTGATCATTCAAAATCATGAGGATACTCAAGAAAGCAAGAAATTCGCCAAAATTGATTCATGCAGTAATAATTATTTTGTTGATCAAGTCTTTTATTTTCAAAGCACTCTTATGCGTGGAGTCATGCATAGATACAGAACAACTTAGTTTATAATTAGCAAGCCTGAGAACTTCCCTCCGTTTTATGATCTTGACTTTTCAAAACGCCCATTTCACAGCCTGTAAATTCACCTCCTGTTTAAGATCTAATTCCTCAGAATTGGTTCGGTTTTAAACAGAGGGTTTTGTTGTACAGTGGACACCCCCCCCCCCCCTTCAAGACCTCCTATTTGAAATTGTCTCCCTCGTTTTTAAGACCCTCCTTTTCAGATTTTCTGTTAACAACCTCTGTAAATTTACCTTCATTTTAAGACTGTCTGACCCTCGATTTTCTGAGATTTTGTGAATGTCATAAAAGGGGGGTTCCCTGTACCCGATTCCTTGACCGCAATATCTGCAGAGCCTCTGTTTGCAAGTGGCTGTGCTGTCTTGCACTCACCAACAGTTTCTCTCTCTGGCTGTTCTTTCCTTTTCTCTTTGTCTTGGACTCTTGTGCAGTCCGTATCTGCGCTGGTGGTAGTCGTAGTACGGTTATGCTTTTGCTCTGCAACCGTAATACAGTTGAGCGTTTATGTAATACAGTTAAACTTTTATTTATCAAGGAAAAAAGTTATTAAAATAATAATACATGGATATGATGATGAATTAACACAGTCGACCCTTCTTACAATAGATCATGACATTGTATAAAAAATGGGTACATATATATATATATACTAGATGATTACCCGCTTCGCCGGGAAGAAGTAGAGCCGAATACCCGGCCGTCGCCGGGGACCCGGCTTTGCCGGGTGTACGCCGGCATCGCCGGCGCACGAAGGAAGGGAGATCTAAAAATAGTAACGTGCAGTGACCTTCTAAATATAAACGTACAAACGGGAATATCGATTGACGCCAGCGCACGAAGGAAGGGAGATCTAAAAATAGTAACGTGCAGTGACCTTCTAAATATAAACGTACAAACGGGAATATCGATTGACGCCAGCGCACGAAGGAAGGGAGATCTAAAAATAGTAACGTGCAGTGAAAAACGAAAATCGGTTCAGCGCTGCGCGCTGAGAGCACGTGTTGAAATATCTCATCGATCAGGTTGTGTCCGGGGTCTCTGTCAATAAGCCCACCAAATTTGAAGCAGATCCATCGAGAACTTTGGCCGTGCATGGCGATCAATCACACACACACACACACACACACACACACAGACACAAGTCGTATATATATATATGGGTGCGTCTCAGAAACTGAACCTTTTGTGTGTGCCATAATCAAATTAGCCCACAATTGAAACATACTGAATTTTAAATCATGATATTGGTATTTTTGAGAAGTAAAATGAATAAAGAAATAGTACAAACAAAACTGAGTATTTTGCATGATTATTATGAAGGTTGTTTTGTGAAAGAAATGATTGGATGCGTGAAAAATGGAGGTCTGATCTGTGACATGAACCATCAACTAGTTTTGCACCTCACTACAAGAATCGTTTAGAATGTCCAAGGACTGCTATTCTTGTTATGTGTGTTTGGTTTAAGTGTACTTGACAGTTGAAATGTTATTTTGTCCACAGAATTGTTTTTTAAACGAAATTAATCGCTTGAAAGTTTGCCATCACTGTCGTAACATAGGTTTCCACACGCGTGCAACAGCAACAAGTCCTAAATTTGAACTTTAGAATTTGCATATTCATCTTCAACACGATCTTGACATGAAAGGGCATAGAAAATCGCTAAGCTAAATGTTATTTAAGTATTATTTTCTCAAAATTGCATCTGCAAACTAAGTTGAAAGTTGCGCAATATGACATGCTTCTTCAAAATTCAGTTACGATGGTGAACGGTTTTGCAAATAATGTTCAGAGTTTTGAAGAAAGATTAGAACTATTTTGCGCGTAGTGACTTAGAGGTGCGGGTGACTACGCATGCGCAGTTACAGAGAGAAATAGTTCAGCTTCCAGCAGCGAAGAAAGATTTCGAGAATGTTTCCGAAATCTGTGATTTTGTTACGACAGTGATCAACACCCAAGGTTCTTGAGAAAAGGTGAGTTTTTGCTGCTATGATATTCTATGAAGTGAAAAATTAGGCTAAACATTTGTTAATAATAGTTTTTCTTTCAATTTCACCTAGTCAAAACTTGACTAAATGTTTTAACATAGAGGGGGAATCGAAACGAGGGTCGTGGTGTATGTGTGTGTGTGTGTGTGTGTCTGTGTGTGCGTGTGTGTGTGTAGAGCGATTCAGACTAAACTACTTGACCGATCTTTATGAAATTTGACATGAGAGTTCCTGGGTATGATATCCCCGGACGTTTTTTTCTTTTTTTCGACAAATACTTTTGATGACGTCATATCCGGCTTTTTGTAAAAGTTGAGGCGGCACTGTCACACCCTCATTTTTCAATCAAATTGATTGAAATTTTTGTAAAGCAATCTTCGACGAAGGCCGGACTTCGGTATTGCATTTCAGCTTGGTGGCTTAAAAATTAATTGATGACTTTGGCCATTAAAAATGTGAAAATTGTAATAATTTTTTTTTTATATATAAAACGATCCACATTTACGTTCATCTTATTTTTCATCATTTTCTGATTCCAAAAACATATAAATATGTTATATTTGGATTAAAAACAAGCTCTGAAAATTAAAAATATAAAAAATTATGATCAAAATTAAATTTCCGAAATCCATTTAAAGGAACGGTAAGTGTCAATGTTTTCTTTAATTGTAAAAGTTGTATGTTCAATGGAATGGTAAGTCTGAACAAAATAATTACTTTATTTTGTTTTTAGCCAGTGAATGTGGATGCATCAAAATCTTGATAGACATTAAACAAATTCATGTTAGTGAAACTAGTACACATATTGCATCAATCTTTAATTGAAATCGCAGGTACTTGCATGTTTCAGGTGCAAGAGATTCGACCTGATGAACTGGTGGTAACGTTCCTTCGAAGGAAACCGGAGGGGAACTACTATTGCTTTCCAGGGATCGATGATATTTCCTTAGTCCCTACATCTGATGCAACCATGATTCGTGACCCCACCTTCAATGCCAGGGGGCATTATTTCTTTTAAAATAAATTAATTAACTGCAAGTGGCAACTGTTCTATATGTAACCAATGCCTTTGGTTTATTGTCTTAACAATTGAATGAACCACTTTTGAACATTTGCATTCTTCATGTCAAACCTTATAATACATGTCTGGTTGTTCGTTTCCGAGTTACGTCGGTGATGAACTTTTCATTAATGTTTCTCTTTTTTGGGGCAAAGTTTGCTTGATTTTGTCCAGCTTTTTTTCTTTCTGTTCCTGTTTTAGTGTTTGGCATTTTACCTAAGAAGAATCTGGTTGCAAAATCAGCTTCATTTAGTAAAGTTTATGGGAAAAAGCATAACCGTTTCTTTGTTTCAAAAGTGATGTTTCCATGTTACATCGGTGACCATTTTGCATTCTTTTGGGATAACTTTCTAACATTTTGTCTTAGAGCAACAAATCTTTGTATATATGCTATAAGACTGAATGAATGCCATGTATCAACATGTTCTGATCAGGATATCATTAATTAATTTTCATTTTTGTATTGAAATTTTGACGAATGCATGGAACTTTGAAAAAAACCATTATTTTGTTGTTTGCATGTAGTCATTTCATATTGAACTCTATAATGGCTTGTGATTCAACAATAATAACTGAATAAAAGTCGTTTTCAGCCTTATAAATGCAGTTTTTTTGTCTTTTATTGTTTCCATGTTACACGGGTGATTTTGCACACATGGTCCAAATAATGCTCAATATATGGCAAACTAAAGGCAATGTTATATTTTTTCTTGTTTAAACTGAAAAGGTACACCCTGAGAAGTGTGTAAATAGTATTATCAAAGTTTTCTGGGAAGATTTTACTTTTGGTGATAATGTCACAAACAGAGGACGAGATTCTGAGACGCACCCATATACAAGTAGTGTCGATTTTAGTATGCATGCACTAACGTATAACTGACACGGGTGCATTGAAAGAATTGAAACAGAGATAAAAACATTCCCCTCTGAGAGAAAACCAGCATGTTTTTGTTCATGTAATTTTTACAATACATGTATTATGTAATACCATGGACATAAAAAAACCCGGAAGAAACACACACAAAAATCCCACATGTATAATAATATACACTCGCGCACATATACATCGGTGTGCACACATTCATTTACACACACATGCACAGATACTTAATCTGAATACTGTTTCCATCCTAGGAACACTTAAGTACAAATATATTATTCTAGTCTCCCCACCCTACTTTCAATCTAACTATGTTCGGGACCATGTTTCACTGTGCAGCGAGTTTCCTTAAATGACCAACCTGAGGTTTCATAATTCTTCGCACCTTCCTTCTGTTCTTCAGGCTTTCTACGCAGACAGAAAGCGCAGTGTGCCAAGCGTTCCTTATTCATTTGGCAGCATTTTGGGCATTGCCACCACGCTGTTGTATTTTCTGTTGCGGCGTGACGAGGCAAAGCACACACGCCACACTGGAACGACTTTGCGTCATTTTCGAATGTACACGCTGTGCAGACCCACATGATGCTCCTAAAAGATGTTATTTTCTTTCTGAAAAAAAAGAAGAAGAATTGGAATGAAATAGATTGATGTCATACCAATGGGGTTTCCCGGCCTGTATCAGAGACTTTTTTTTTTTTTTTACACATACATGTACACACACTGATCGACATCAGCACACACACACGCACCCACACTCACACATGCATGCACGCATGCACACACACACACACAAGAATTCTCTCTCTTGTAATAAGGCTGGTAAAGGAGTAGGATACTGCCGATGGACCGCGGCTTTCATGCAAGCTCCTCTTCATGGTCTAAAACACACACACACACATCAGGCACTCTCTTATTTCCTATCGATCTATATCTCGACTATAACGCACACTATAATTATGTACTGCTGCACATGTATACAAAAAATAAAAAAAATAAAAATACTGGTAACATTTCAGACATAATGTCAGACCAACACACAAATTAATACCCACATACCATGCATACTCAAACTCAAAGTTGAAAGTGCGTCTTCTGTCAACATCACTGATGTTTTTGTTGCGCATCACTAATGTTTTTGAATCCACTAAAGCCAGCCTTACCAACAGCGACATACAATCAAGCCAATCAGATTTTGTGTACCTACATTACAGCCAGAAAAGTGTTGCAGCGACGAAAAAGGATGTATCACCCAAGCCTCCCCCTCCGGTCTCATTTTGGACAGTCAAGTCCTTATTTTGACGAGGTCGAAAACAAAGTAATTTGCTTCCGGTTTGTTGACCGGAGTGACGTCCCTTGCTGCTTTCGCTTTCGATAAAAGGTCTGTAGTTTTAGTTAAGATCAAGACACTTTCGTCTGGTTTGGACAGTTAAATTCACCGTTTAAACGTGTTCTCGATGTAACTTACTCTATCAGGCAAAAAATAGCTGCTTCAATTCAAGTGTGTTGAACGAGAATTAAACTATATTTTGTTCAATGATATTTAATGGGGAATAAGGATTTCTTTCTAGCAGCAGCAGCAGCTTTATTGTTTATACTGCTTTTTCAAATTATTAATTCTGAAACATATATCTTGTCCGTCGTTCACTGTAAGTTTAACCTTCACCGGTGGTCGTGGGTCCGTGTGGACCCAGAAGGGTGTTTAATTGCAAATATCTCTTAAACTAGTTCGAATTTTTTAATGACTTTTAAGAATGCCTCAGGCACCTAAAAAGCTCTTATGTCCTAAAAGATCATTAAATTTCAGCGAGAAGTAATTAAAATAACAAAAGTCAAATTTAGACTACACACGGAAGACATCGTGGGGCCGTGCCGACCCATGTTTCTCAAAGAAGGATCCATACAATAAGAATGTGGGTCCACACAGCCCAACGACGTCTACAGAAGGGTATGCACGTATTTCCTTTTTTGAGAAGCTTTAGTCCGCACGGTAATAATTAAATTTAATTACTTCTCGCGGAAATGTAACCACGGCATCTACGGAAGGGGATGCACGTTTTTTGCTTCTTTGGAAAACATGCATAGGTCTACGGAAGAGTATGCATATTTTTCCTTCTTTGAGAAGCATGGGTCCGCACGGCCCCACGATGTCTTCCGTGTGTTGTCGATAACGACGTCGGGCGAATGTTAAAATGCCCATGTGCAATGGTTATTTTCAACTTCTAAAATGTGTTGTTCTGTGTGTTGTTTTTTTGCAACTTTAAATTTGCACACACACACACACACACACACACACACACACACACACACACTCACACACACACACTCTCTCTCTCTCTCCCTCACACAAATACACACATATTCACTCCCTACACCCGGCGTATATAAGTGACTATCTTTTATTGAAGGCAATCAAACTCTTCATTGATGTTCAATTATGAGACAAAAATCCTCAATACTAAAATGTAATCGTCAAGGCAGAATACCAACAGAAGAAGAAGAAAGCAAGAATCACTCAATCGTACTGTCCCTCACAAAAAAGTGAATAAATAAACACAGAAAAAAGTCAAATAAATACCCTTTAGGCATACATGATTTACATGGCATAACTTGGCAACTTGAATGTGAAATGTATGTGTACTTATGTATCACAGTTTCACAGTATTGGCATAAAAGGAACACATTAGACCAACATACATACTTTTTTAATTCCTCCAACTTTATTTCATTCTGTTTTCTGTTGAAGCCCCTGTGTGCTATGCTTGTTGTAGAGCATTCCATGGGACTATTAAAAACAAGTCGCGTAAGGCGAAAATACAACATTTAGTCAAGTAGCTGTAGAACTCCCAGAATGAAACGGAACGTAATGCAATTTTTCAGTATACTCGTAGCATCGTCAGTCCACCGCTCATGGCAAAGGCAGTGAAATTGACAAGAAGAGCGGGGTAGTAGTTGCGCTGAGAAGGATAGCACGCTTTTCTGTACCTCTCTTCGTTTTAACTTTCTGAGCGTGTTTTTAATCCAAACATATCATATCTATATGTTTTTGGAATCAGGAACCGACAAGGAATAAGAGGAAAGTGTTTTTAAATTGATTTCGACAATTTAATTTTGATAATAATTTTTATATTTTTAATTTTCAGAGCTTGTTTTTAATCCAAATATAACATATTTATATGTTTTTGGAATCAGAAAATGATGGAGAATAAAATGAACGTAAACTTGAATCGTTTTATAAAAAAAAAAATATTTTTACAATTTTCAGATTTTTAATGACCAAAGTCATAAATTAATTTTTAAGCCACCAAGCTGAAATGCAATACCAAAGTCCGGGCTTCGTCGAAGATTACTTGACCAAACTTTCAACCAATTTGGTTGAAAAATGAGAGCGTGACAGTGCCGCCTCAACTTTCACGAAAAGCCGGATATGACATCATCAAAGACATTTATAAAAAATAAAAAAAAACCGTTCGGGGATATCAATCCCAGGAACTCTCATGTCAAATTTCATAAAGATCGGTCCAGTAGTTTGGTCTGAATCGCTCTACACACACGCACGCACGCACGCACACACACACATACACCACGACCCTCGTTTCGATTCCCCCTCTATGTTAAAACATTTAGTCAAAACTTGACTAAATGTAATGAAACAAGTTGGTAGTTATGTTCTTGGGTTATTACGATCACTCAATCACCAACAGCTACCAACACGTAGAGGTTACATGCCGAGTCTCAGTGATTATCAAAAATAATGGTCGAAGTTAGCGGATCATGAAAAATGCGAGCTTTAGCGAGCTTTTTCATGACCGCGAACTGAGACCATTATTTTTTATAATCACTGAGACGAGGTGTGTAACCTCTTTATTCCTCCTTTCTTCAGTTATTCAAAGAAAAGAGGAGTTTTTTTGCGAAAGTTTGATCGAATCCTATTCTCTCAACCAGTCAACCTGCGCAGGCGATCGATTAATGCGCGGTTGTATAGTTCCGTGCAAATCATTCCATTCTGTTAACACTTCTTGTCAGTTTTCCTATTTTAGGCTAAAATCAAGTACACAGATATGCTGTTATTCTGCTGTGGCGGCAAAGGCAGATATTGTGTGTTCTGTATATGTTTTGGTATCGCTTAGGGTAATGTTTTTTCGTCAAATGGGACTAGCAGACGAACTTTTGCACCCGTGTTCCAACGTTAAAAACTGTATGAAGTTCAGTTTTCCGGGGAAAATAGTGTATGAAACCCCTTTATGTTGTTTAAATTGATGAGATGTGTGCATTTGGTTGCGTGTGATCTGTTTATTAAATGAAATATTGTTGAAAACTGACCGTCGGATTGCAGTCTGTTGTCGAAGGAACTGAGTGAAAAGAAGGGGAACTACTCTTGTCGCTAGACAAAGTATGAGTTACTTGCCTTGGGAAATTGCTTGTGATGAACGGCTTCAGCACGGCAGATGAGATTCAGAAAACAACCGAACTCATGGATTTTATATGGAGATTCATGTGTTCAGGCCTGTAGTTGTTAATTTAAATGCGGTATGTTTGTATTGTTTGCTCCAGAGATGTATACTTCGTACATTAGAGCGTTCTGAACTTTTCAGTCGCAAAAAGTAGTACCGAAACAGAACAACCTCTCAACCCATTGCACTATCGAGGATTCAGGCTGTTGCTGGGTCGTTATTTGTTTGGTTGCTGGGTCATTATCGAAAAATAACTACCCCTACAAGTTTACAGAGGTAAAGAAGCAGAGGGGGGAATAAAAGAACATATAGTGTAAGAGTTACATGGTTTACTTAGGTAGATTATACAGGGTGACCCAAAAAAAAGAGTACCCAAACAAAACATCATAAATTGAACAAAAATAAAACAATCTTCATAAAATTTATTTACACACACAAGTAGCCTCTGCATGATTTGCACAGAAAAATTTAGCGTTCTAGCTTGTCTTTCAGGAAAGTTATGCTCATTCTACAGAACATGCTCCAAATGGCCTCCCCCGGATTTAAATCCCCCAGATTTCTATCTTTGGGGGTTCCTGAAAGACAACGTCTACAGGAACAACCCACAGACAATCACAGAACTCAAGAGAGCCATCACAACAACCATTCGCGGAATCTCGCAACAGGAGTGTGTGCGGGTGATTGATAACTTTGCACGGCGAGTTCAAGTTTGCCTGTAGCGGCGCGGAGGCCATTTGGAGCATGTTCTGTAGTATTTTTGCTCCAGGGGCTTGCAACGTAGTACAATATATGACCTTACTGGGAGAATGCAAGTTTCCAGTACAAAGGACTTAACATTTCTTACATACTGCTTGACTAAAATCTTTACAAAAATTGACTATATTCTATACAAGAAACACTTAACAAGGGTAAAAGGAGAAACAAAATCCGTTGTCGCCTCTTACAACATGCTGGGGAGCATCGCATAAATTCTTCCCCCTAACCCACGGGGGGTGTCAATAAATATGAGCTTCTTGTAAAAGGCTGAGAACAGATTAATATCAAATGATTATAATTTTTACATCTCCAACATGACAAGAAGCATGACGCATTCATAAGAGAACAATATTACATATTAGCCGTTCACAAACAAGACTAAATAAATGACTTTCAATTAATACTTAAGCTTTCAGAAAACCATTAATCCACATAAAACATGAATTAATGTCATTTGTTTTCTTTCTTTCTGCTTTTTTGACTCGAAAGTTCAATAAATGACGATTTGTATCTGGTGCTTTATGCACTTTTTTCTTTATCACAAACTTGCTATTCCTCACCATTTTCACACTGTGCAAGTACCGAGTCCCAAGATACAATTACAATGAAATTACAATACATCTGATTTAATCAAAATATATTGGTAAATTGCACCCCAACTCAAAATTTTTCACATTATTTCTATGATGGCACAGAACTAATAAACAAGATTGAAGGCAGTATCATAGTATATCATTGTAAGCATAAATGAATTCGCAGACCAAAATCCTGTTTCTTGAATTATTATTAACAAAACTAGTTGTTTCTTGAATTGATAATAATCAACAAACTATCACAGCTGTTGGCGCAGTCAACACAACATCCAGTGCTCACAGACTGTACTATAACTGTTAACTCATAAAGGCTTTATCAGACCTGCATGGAACCCCTGTTCTTCGCTTGGAGTATTCTCAAACAAACTTGGTGTATATATTTTCAGAAAAATAAGCGTACTCCTTACAGCATTTGAAAATCCATGATTCAATCATATTTTACACTTATCCGTCACACCGTTAATTAAGTTTACCAATACATTCAAAACAAATGTTCAATGTTTATTGACTATACAGGGCCGGACTAGGCGAAGAGGAGGGGGGGGGTTGCCAGTGGTGGCCCAGGGGGATGTCCCTCCTGGCGGCAGGGGCGGATCAGTGAAAATTTTGAAAAAAAGGATGCAAAATGGTGCAATCTGGTGCATTCTGAGGATGATCATTACCAGTTTCAGGCAGCAGATTTTGTCACTGATTAATACCCCAAAAATTGAAACTCAATGTAAAATAAAGAAATGCATACCTCATTCAATATTTTTATTTTTTGGCTGGGGGGGGTCCGGAAACCCTAGAACCCCCCCTCCCCCTCGTTGTGGGGGTCAGGGGGCGAAGCCCCCTGAAGCTGATGGGTAGGTCATATTCTGAGATAGGAAAATGGTCGCTCCTTGCATGAAACGGCATAAAATAAGCAATAATAAAAAATAAAAAATAAGTAAGGTACATGTTTAGGCTAGGGGGGGGGGGGTTGCGCAACCCCCATAACCCCCCCGGTAGTCCGGCCCTGCTATATACTGTTATCATGAGGTAAAATTCTGGATCGGCTTTGGGAATTTTTCTCGTTGTATTGTTTTTTTCACTGACCATACTGATCGTAATCTAGACAATCATGTGTACAAAATCGTATGGGTTCCCAGGTCTGCTTTATACATACAATAATGTCAATCACAAAACTTGTAAAAACGGTTAAAAAACCCAGAACATCTCTAATATAATGCATACCTTAAACCCACAAATACCTATTTACACCTCAAATAAAGTAAACGCGAAAGCTCAAAATGGCTATATACCTCTACCCATAGACCAAATTGCCTGGACCGCCAACTCGTCACGTGACCCTTCGAGGTTACGACGCTCGACTTTCAGGGGCGCTTAGCGTCCGGTTTGAAAGGTCAGCGATTCGAAGACAGTGAAAAGAAAGCACGCTCCAGTTATTTTGTGACAATGGGAGGTGACAATGAACTGGATTTTCCAAAACTCCAAACTAAACTTAACAAAACTCATCGAAAAACTTGTTCCATATGCACTTTAGCTAAGTTTATTTTAGCATTTTCAGAACTTACCTCGGCAACTTCGTCCATGTTTACAATCGACACCGGATATGACATCCCCCTGATTTCTGAAAGGCCATGTAAGCGTAAGTTCCTAAATGCGAGAGGCCGCTACCTCGTAATAGAGAGAAAGAGCGGAGAGAGAGCTAGTTGGCGGTCCAGGATAAATGGTCTATGCTCTACCAGAGTTATAATCACTGATCAGCTCAAAATAGCTGTGGAGTGTATTAAGCCCGGCACCATGGATAATTCAAAGCATGCTGCATACATGCACTTTTCCTGCTTCAGAAAGATGTATACAATTTCATGGCTTTTCACAGCATATCACATATTTTTCCTGCTGCAGAATGACTTAAAAGGTTTTTCAGCTCCGTCTTCATTGCAGAATGCATTTTTAGCTTCAGTAGAATAGCCCCAAAGTGCACACCTTTTGTGTGAAGCACACTTTTCCTGCCACAGAACAATTAAGTCGAAAATGCCATGTCTTTTCACTGCTAAAGTGTACTTTTCCTGACACAAGAGGACCTAAAATTCCATTGTGCTTTTCATTGCAATGCGCTGCATTTTACCTGCCACAAAATTGACCTAAAATTTTCATGACTTTTCACTGTAAACTGCCATTTTCTGCCTCAGAATGACGCCTAAATTCCATAACTTTTTACTGCGCAGTGCATTTGTACTGCAGGAATAATGTAAAATAAAATACTTTTTTCAACTACAAAGTGATAAACTTGCCACAGCACCAACATCACGGGTAGCCGTGACCAGCTGCGACTAGTTGCCGTGATGTGTTTAGATCGCTGCGATTTTTCTTTTGTGTAAGGGATTCCACAACTGTTCACTGCAAAGTGCATCTGCCCTGCTTCATGGCCACCTGCACCAGAATGGTCAGCAGACGCCAGAGCACCTGCTGCAGGACGGGCAGCACGTGGGTCTTGATGGTGTCCAGCAAGGGGCCTTCCTGGGCTACCTCGTCTCTGGCCATGTCACGACACTGGAAACGGTACTCTCTGCAATTACACACATTCACAGTGATACAGGGGCTCACATCCATGAGAGGATATATAGGACAAACGTCCTGGACAATGCAAAAGTGATAGGACATTTGTCCTGAACAAAAATAAATCAATAGGGCATTTTGTTTTCGCAACAAAACGTAAATTTAATTAAACTTTGACTAGTTTCTTGTCACAAAGATAACAAAACAAATAAAATAATTTTCTTGGCAAAAAGGTAACAGAACAAATCAAAGGGAGGGCGTAACGTCTGTCTTCGGCACCGAATTTTCACTTTCTAGAGCTACGGTTTCAGAGGCCAGAGGGAGCTCATGCAGTTTCAGTGGTGCTAGCCGCTGATGAGAGCAGAGATTTGAAGTACAAACGCTTGTTTCTGGCGTTTTTCTGGCACCAATTTTCGTTTCGGCGGCATGTTGCTTTTTCGGAGAAATAAAACACGAAGGGAGGCAACTGTCAACCTGCTTTGGAGCATTCAGAGTTGCGACCCTTGGAATTTTAGTTTCCAAAGTTTTGTCTGCTTGGAGAGACACATCGCTTCGCAAAACATCGATAAAATACCAAATCAAACTACTGTAAATTGGAAAGTACTGACAATGTCCGGATCAAATGAAAGCATAATCGTACAATGACCACTTTGGGACAAACACAATAGGACGTCTTCTTGCATGAAAAATGTATAGGACATTTGGAAAAAATATCCGTGTATGTCCGATGTCCGACGTGGATGTGAGCCCCTGGTGATAAATGAGGATGTTGGATCATTTAGTCCTCCGAAAGCAGCGTACGGCTGCCTAAATGGCGGGGTGAAAACGGTCATACACGGAAAAACCCAACAATACAAAAAACACAAGTGTACGTGGGAGTGTGAACCCATGAAGGCAGAAGAAGAAGGATTATTTTAGCAGCAATTCACAGCAGCAGCAGCAGCAGCAGCAGCAGCAGCAACAGCAACAACAACAACAACACATAAAGTGCTTTAGGAAATTAGGGTGTTGGATAATTTCAACAGAGAAAACCTAAAAATTAATCTCAGCTGTATTAAAAAGGTGGGTTTTGGTAGTCTAGCCAAGACTAATTATTTGTAGATCTTTTCTTGCTCTCGCCTGCAGGCTGTGACGACAGAACATGCAACAGAAACCAGACTGCCAATAGACCAATTCCCGAAAATAAGTCTGTGTCAGCTTTGTATGGGTTGTGAAAGAGTTGTTTCTCTTCAAAACCTTTCCCACCGTGGCATCACAGGCCACTCACAAGAGGGCGGCTCGTTTCCATAGCTTCACTGACCATGTCTGGAGACAAGCCCCGGCCTAACTAGTGTCAGTGTCGCGTGGGAAAGCGTGCCTCACATTTTTGAAGAAAAACAACTCTTCCACAACCCACACAAACCCGACAGACTTATTTCCCAACATCAACTTTTTCCAGACATGTGAGATAAATGTTAAAAACACAAAAAGAACAGTAAAAAAAAAAAAATGAAACGGTGCACATATAACGCTGCAACGCAGCAAGACATCGTACCCCTTTCTCCCTGGCCTGTTACTATCAGCGTGGGTTCAACCCCCAAGTTCGGCGCGGGATGTGTGTCCCAGAGTCAACTTTGTGCGGGCTCTCCTCGGTGTCTGAACACCCCTGTGTGTGCGCGTGCGCACGATAAAGATCCCAGGGTCACAGCGAAAGCCTCTGAGGCCTTGGAAACACGAATACATGCATGCAAAAATATGAAGCCCGGGTGTCCGTTCGGCCAACAGCCAATAAAGTAACCATTTCAGCACTGACCCAAGACGACCCAACCCGGTCCCTTGCCCATTTCAGGTCTCCTCTAGCAGCCGGCAGCAAGCTGTCTACATCCCCCCCCCCCCCAATTTTTATTTTCATACAAAGCCGGGTTTTCCCGTGTAACATGCCCCTAATGGCTTTGCCGTGAGGGCGTAAAACTTACATTTTCTCTCTTCTCCCTGGCCTAGCTTTTCTCCGTCTTTCCCCCTTGTGTTCTGCTTCCAGCTCCGACTCCCTGCCTTTCATGCAGCGCTCAACAATTTGGAGCGTTTCGCTGGTGAATGGTTTCCCTCCGTTTACCTCCAGGAGTTTCTTGACAGTGATCAGGAGTTGCTTTACTTGACTTCCTTTTGTCGCTTCATCGGCTGTGTTGTCAAACACCACATAGCGATGGTTGGCGCGCTTTGAGGACAGAAAAAAACACCAGAAGGATGTGAGTTTTGTTATAATTAATCCACCACAGGCTTGCTCGGGGTCGGGGGCCATTTTCTTTCAACAAGCTTAATTCAGCATCTTATAAGAAATTGTAATAGCTCTACTAATCTTGTTTAGCTGATATGTCTGCAGGTGAACTTCTAAGAAACTAAAAAATCAACATGTACAATAATGCGCACGGAGGTGCTGAACAAACACGCGAAACACAAAGACCCAAATCACAACACATGCATCTTAGAGTTAGAGCCAGACGATTAATACACCATTACAAACAGGTAAAAGCTGATAAAATCTTTACAAAAATAAAAGTACATGTAAGTAAATTAATGAAATAATAGAGTGATAACCCAACATACACAAAAAACAACATTACATACTCAGAGTTATGTCCCTCTCACTGTAAACCATAACCCAAAACTCTCAGGCAACAACTCATTCAGTTTTCTGGCTGCACACACACACACAAGCATAAACGCACGCATGCATGCACACACGCTCACACACACATCTAAATGTGCACACACAAACACACAATCTAAATGTCACACACACACGCACACACACACATATACATTCACTTTGTCTCTGTCTGATTCAGACTCTCTGTCTCAGACTCTCTCTCTCTCTCGATCTCTCCTTCTTTCCCTGCTTTGCACCTCTCTCGCTAATAGTAATAATTATAAGCAATAACCGAAACCCAAAAACTCACATTGAGTAGTTCCTTCAGTTTGTCCGGAGCACTCTCCAGCATGGCTTTCATGTTTCCTTCACCGCTCCTCTCCAGGATGTCACCGTGGGTGAAAACAATCACCAGGTACCGAAGCAAATGGGCGCCAAAAACTTTATACACCTCGTCCACGGCTTTGTTTTCTTCTTTCGTGAATCGTACGCCTACCCGAAGCACCAGGATTATGGCGTGAGGGCCAGGGGCAATAATCCCGAAGCATTTGGCGATCTCCTGGGCGATGGTTTCCTTGTCGAGTTCTGTGTCGAAAAAGCCGGGCGTGTCCACCACCTATGATGAATGTAATCAAATCAAATCAAATCTTATTTACAAGGGTTGTGGCATAAGTAATATAAACAAGCTTTTTTTCAACCAGCCATCGCCCAGAGAGGGAGTACGTACTCTAGCTAATCACATATTACACTAATATTTATAATAAATGCAGAGAGAAGAACAGGGTTTGGTGTCTTTGGTTTTTATAACCCTGGCTCTTCAAAGAGATTATTCAACATTCAAGGCCTGTGTGAGTATATCAGTGACCAGAATCAATGAGAGAGAGAGAGAGAGAGAGAGAGAGAGAGAGAGAGAGAGAGAGAGAGAGAGAGAGAGAGAGTGAGAGACAGACAGAGATACGGAGACAGAGAGACGGAGACAGAGACAGAGAGACAGAGACAGAGAGGCGGAGACAGAGAGACGGAGACAGACAGTAACAGACAGAGAGACAAACGAGAGATCAGCGGCAGACAGGCAGAGAGACAGACAGATGTTGTGCATGCATATAGTACTGGAACCCCTTCCAAAAATCTCAGAAAATCAGGTCTTCAAAAGAGGGAATCATATAATGAGAGTAAATTTAAAGAGGTTGTGAACAGAGAGTCTGAGAAAGCACGATCTTAAAATTCTTTCTTTCTTTATTTGGTGTTTAACGTCGTTTTCAACCACGTAGGTTATATCGCGACGGGGAAAGGGGGCAGATGGGATAGAGCCACTTGTCAATTGTTTCTTGTTCACAAAAGCACTAATCAAAAATTTGCTCCAGGGGCTAGCAACGTAGTACAATATATTACCTTACTGGGAGAATGCAAGTTTCCAGTACAAAGGACTTAACATTTCTTACATACTGCTTGACTAAAATCTTTACAAAAATTGACTATATTCTATACAAGAAACACTTAACAAGGGTAAAAGGAGAAACAGAATCCGTTAGTCGCCTCTTACGACATGCTGGGGAGCATTGGGTCAATTCTTTCTCGTCCCAACCAATATGGGACTCCCCATAACCCGCGGGGGGTTCTTAAAATTCGAAGGGTGGGTTCTTATAACCCTTAGGTTGGTTCTCGCGACATATGTCGCGCTACTTTACATATACTGTCACCTGGTTGTCACGACATATGTCGCGCTACTGGCTCAGTCTGTTTGGTCGGTTCCGATTACCTCCCATGGATGCGAAAACCATATATGACCGTTTTTCTTTATTTTTCTCTCTGTTAATTCACCAGTGGCTATGTAACATGTGTTACAGAATTGCATCAGTGTATTAGGGTTAAAATTGTGTGTGTGTTGGGGTTAAAAGGGGGTCCACTAGTACCTATACATTTGTGCGAGTATGAGATTGCGCTTTGCAGCGCTTTTCCAAAACAACATATAGAGATATCTTTGTCAGGAAGATCTGATCAGTTGCAGAGTTCATTTGAGGTATGTTGATACGTGTACTTATACCGGCAAAATACCAACACTTTTGGTCAACATGATTCCTGCTAAGAACACCATGATTTTGCAACTTCGCACGTACATTCTGAATAAAAATGATTTGAGTTCATCGCAAATGAAACTCTTAAACAAATGAGGCAGAGCAATGTAATTTAGAGATCTAGCTGATAAAGGGAAGTAAGCGCTCTAAATGCATGTGACGTGTGTAATAGAGTTAGTGAGAGTTATATCCGGAACCATGAGTCTCCTGACACCCGAGAGAATAACAAGCATTGAAATGAACAAGCGACTTTCATCCTCTCGCTTCTTTCAAGTCACTTAATGTTAATTTCAATGCTTGTTATTCTCTCAGGTGCCAGGAGGCTGATTCCGGATAACTCTCACTTACTCTATTACACATGTCGTTTGCATTTAGAGCCCTTTCTTCCCTTTGCTTATTAGATCACAAATGAAACAAGAAGGGCAAAGCCCATACGACTCACATGCTTGACCTTGACCTTTACATGACCTTGACCTTCAGGGTCAAGGTCAAATAACTAAACCTAGCAATGACATCATACACTAAGAACTGCTTTACACATTTTTCCTACCAAAATACATGTGACCTTGACCATCCAAGGTCATGCAACACAAAGCTGTTAATTCAAGACATAGGAAGTACAATGGTGCTTATTGGCTCTTTCTACCATGAGATATGGTCACTTTTAGTGGTTCACTACCATATTTTGGTCACATTTCATAAGGGTCAAAGTGACCTTGACCTTGATCATATGTGACCAAATGTGTCTCATGATGAAAGCATAACATGTGCCCCACATAATTTTTAGGTTTGAAACAGTTATCTTCCATAGTTCAGGGTCAAGGTCACTTCAAAATATGTATACAATCCAACTTTGAAGAGCTCCTGTGACCTTGACCTTGAAGCAAGGTAAACCAAACTGGTATCAAAAGATGGGGCTCACTTTGCCCTATATATCATATATAGGTGAGGTATTGAATCTCAAAAACTTCAGAGAAAATGGGAAAAATGTGAAAAATAGCTGTTTTTTAGACAACATTTATGGCCCCTGCGACCTTGAGTCAAGATGCTATGTATGTTTTTTGGGGCCTTGTCATCATACACCATCTTGCCAAATTTGGTACTGATAGACTGAATAGTGTCCAAGAAATATCCAACGTTAAAGTTTTCCGGACGGACGTCCGGACAGACGTCCGGACGGACGACTCGGGTGAGTACATAGACTCACTTTTGCTTCGCATGCGAGTCAAAAAACCAACAAGATTCCGTACATTACCTCAAGACGAACACCAAAGCGAACTGTGTTGTAACGCTGACACTTCTTGGTGGTTGAGGCGAAGTCTGGACGTGCATCAAAGCGTTTCATTCCAAGCAGAGTGTTGGCCAGGGAGCTCTTGCCGTTCCCCGTCTTTCCCACCAAAACTATGCGACACTCGTGGTCAGGAAACTCCACATCTAAAATTGGGCAGAAATGAAACAGTGAGATGATTATACCATTCTGGAGTGACTAGATTATCAAACGTAAAAGCTGTGTGCAATATTGTTAATCTTCTTGTTCTTCTTCTTCTGCGTTCGTGGGCAGCTGAAACTCCCACATACACTTGTGTTCTAGCACGAGTGGATTTTTACGTGTATGACCGTTTTTACCCCGCCATTTAGGCAGCCATACGCCGCTTTCGGAAGAAGCATGCTGGGTATTTTTATGTTTCTATAACCCACCGAACTCTGACATGGATTACAGGATCTTTTCCGTGCGCACTTGGTCTTGTGCTTGCATGTGCACACAAAGGGGGATAAGCCACTAGCAGGTCTGCACATATGTTGACCTGGGAGATCGGAAAAATCTCCACACTTAACCCACCAGGCGGCCACGGCCGCGACCGGGATTTGAACTCATGATCTTCCGATTAAGAGGCCGACGTCTTACCACCCCACCACAGCGCCCGTTATATTGTCAATCAACATTCTGTGTATCGAAGTGAGAAGTTTATTTAAACTAAAGTTGAACCTGTCTAAGCAATCACCACTAATGATCACCTCAGAAAAGTAAAGAAAGATGAAAGATAAAAAATAAAAAAATATTTAAAAAAAAGACAGAAAAAGAGGAGAGAGAAAAAAGGCAGAAAAGAAAAAGAAACAATCAATCAAACACAAAAATTAAGACAAAAAGAAAGAACATCCGAACAAGAGAGTCACGAGCACACATCACACAAAAGGCAAATTTCAAGCCTTTGTATCATTTTCAGTCAGCTCAATCATTCTGACGCTTGCTGCCTTGAAAATTCAAATTCTGTTCTTAATTTTTTTGGAAAATATTTATTCAATTTCTTTTTTTTTTTAAATCAAACTTACCATCTTCATCTGTGGCGAGATGTGTCGGTGCCTCTGCACCTTTTGCCACAAGGTCTCCTGCTCCGTGACCCTGATCTCCATCTCGGACATCCATTGACGACCAATCAATGTAACAATCATTTTCACTGGGTCCATGTGTGTGTCTCGATGAGGATCTCCTGCCAAATGCACATGGTATTCTCATAAGCATTCAGTAACAATTCCAACAGCAACAGTGTATGTAGCAAGAACGATTGGAAGATAGATTTAGAACCAAAGGAATATAATTAAGAATGAAAGGAAAAAAAGAATTTAAAGGATGCACAGAAGGACTTAAAGGCGAAGTTCAAGAGGAATTTTTCTGCGAGTACGAAGATTTGATTAATGACCTCCAGACGCGCAACTGACACTCACACCCTCTATCCAACAAGTGTCTGGAACTGTTTAGTGGTGGTATCTCTGATGACTGGACCGAGAAAAAAGGGGAAGTCACTGTTTCGTTCACTTTCGTGTCTTCGTGTGAAATTGGAGATCGAGACGGCCTGTAAATTAGCCTGTGGGCATAGGGAAGCTGGGTGTTGATAACTAATGATAACAGACTTGGAGGAACGAGTGGCTGTAGCACATAGTAGACATTCTTTCAAAACTGCGGCTTTAAGAAAGATTAGGACGACCAAATTACACGAAGGAAGGAAAACAAAAAGGAACAAGAAAAAAGAGAAAGATTAACAATAACATATACAAACAACCAAATGAAAGGAAAACAGAAAGAAGAAAATAAAGACAAAAGAAAACAGACGAGTGAGTAGTCTGGTTAATATATTATATTGGGAGGGTTTAGTATCCGTCAGGGCTATAATTGCCTATTTCTGGTTAATTAGAGGTATAGGTATATATCATAAATTTAGCAGACGCCTGTTTTATACAGGCAAGAATTAACAGCTTGTGACTTTATATGCCGCTTGCTTTGTTAAGACAGCGAGGGTGGCTATGAAATAATTTTGTGTGAGCGAAGCATTTCTTTTCTTTACTTGGTGTTTAACGTCGTTTTCAACCATTCAAGATTATATCGCGATGGGGAAAGGGGGGGATGGGATAGGGGAATGGGGGGAGATGGGATAGAGCCACTTGTTAATTGTTTCTTGTTCACAAAAGCACTAATCAAAAAATTGCTCCAGGGGCTTGCAACGTAGTACAATATATGACCTTACTGGGAGAATGCAAGTTTCCAGTACAAAGGACTTAACATTTCTTACATACTGCTTGACTAAAATCTTTACAAACATTGACTATATTCTATACAAGAAACACTTAACAAGAAACACTTAACAGAATCCGTTAGTCGCCTCTTACGACATGCTGGGGAGCATCGGGTAAATTCTTTCTCGTCCCAACCAATATGGGACTCCCCCTAACCCGCGGGGGGATAAAGCGAAGCAAGAATTAAACATGATTGGAAGGGTTGCCCTTACAGAAAAGAAAAGTCGCTGCGACCTCGCTGCGACCTCGTTGCGAGGTCGCAGCGATCTAAACACATCGCAGCAACTAGTCGCAGCTGGTCACGGCTAGCCGCGATGTTGGCGCGAGCCTCGCAACAACATCGCGGCTAGCCGCGACCTTGGCGCGAGCCTCGCGACAACATCGCGGCTAGCTGTGACCCTGGCGCGAGGCTCGCGACAAGAGCGCGGCTAGCTGCGACCATGGTGCGAGGCTCGCGCCAACATCGCGGGTAGCTGCGACCTTGGCGTGAGCCTCGCAACAACATCGCAGGTAGCTGCAACCTTGGCGCGAGCCTCACAACAACATCAAAGTTAGCTGCGACAATTGGCGCGAACCTCGCAACAACATCGCGGGTAGCTGCGACCTTGACGCGAGCCTCGCAGGTAGCTGCGATCTTGGCGTAAGTTTCCGAACAACATCACAGCTAGCCGCAACCTTAATGGAGGCTTTTTCAATATCATATGGAGGGGCCTGCTTATAGAGCGATTATTGTGTCTGACTCTCTGAGTGGCCCTATTTGCAAATATTCTTACCATCTTGGCACAAGAATGAGACATGGTGGCAGCAAATATTATTCAAAAACTGTATGAAATATGTTTCATATTACAAAGTAAATATTTTCTTTTGTTTTTAAGCAAAAAGTGTATTTTGGCATTAATTCTTCTGTTAAAGGGATGTATAAATCAGCAGCCCGAAATTCTTGTTTGTTTACCAACTGCCAGAGACTTTTATTCTGTAGTTTCACACAAAATGTTGTTGAAGCAAAATTCAAGGCAGGTCGTCTACATTTCTGCTTTTTTTTCAATAATCTTATGGTTAGATTTTGCTAAAAAGTTATGTCAGATGATGAATGAAGCATGGGGAAATTTTTTTAACAAAATAAAAATAAATGTAAAAAAAGTTTTTATTTTTGAGAAGTACAGTATAACACTTCCAATGTTTTGATTTCCATGTGGAGAGAGCATGTGTTTTAACTATAAATATCGACCAATCAAATTCATGTCACTATGCTGACAGCCACACCCACACAATCACAGCAACAGTTTGACACAGTGTATTAGAGCGCTGTCCACGATGTTTTGTTAAACGCACGAAATGCATGGTATTTGAGAGGACTTTTGCCCTTGGCATTTGCCAAATAAGGATATCGTACTACGCTGCATTACTTTCATGAATTTTCAATCGGCTACCCTGGCTTCGTCCTTCCTGATCGAAGGGGAGTGTATTTTTGATATTTGTAGGGAATAGCTAGACTTAGTATTTGATGCCGATTTCTGTATAAAAATGTAGACAAACACCTTTAAACTCGAGTATTATATTTTCACAAAGATGGTCGCAACCGTATATGGCATGTTGCATTTCCATTTAAAAATCAGGTAAAGTGTTATCTTGTGCTTCTTTAAAATTTGGGAGCTAGAAAGTACCATGGTGATGTGTTGCTAACTGCATTTAGCTTAGGGAGTTTACTATTGCCCATTAAACTCAAAGTGTACAACCAGCCTATATTATAAAGACTTAACAGAAATGATCAGATTCAGAGCATACATGACAGCACACGAATGGAAGCACTATATATATATATATATATATAGCTTGCACACCAACAAACAAGAGAAATTTTAACTGGCAGTGTGACGATCAAACAATTCCATTAAAAAATATAGCTGGAACCCTAGCTGTTTTGCGCTTGGAGTATTCTCAAACAAATTTGGCATATATATATATATTTTCAGGAAAAAAAAGGTGTAGATCTCCATACATTTGACCGTTGCAACATTAAAAAGTTTACCAAAACATTTAAACCAAATGCTTCTTTCAATGTGTAATGACAAAAGCGGTTACCATTGATCAAATGCAGAGTTGTAAAGTTGTTATAATCATTAAACCATACTGATCGTATTTTTAGACAAACAAGCATACATAGTCTAATACGGCAATAATTATGTGTTCCCAGGTCTTGATCACAGGCGGAAGGTATCGTCCACTGGTCTTTCTGTGATCTTATAGGTACCCCAAACCTTCTTTGTATCACTTAGCTCCTAGCCGCGCAATCGGGATTTTTTCCACCCCATTTCAAAGGACCAGACCATGCTGTTTTAAAGGTTATTAGAACCACTAACCGATGACTGAACTCTGAAGGTTAGAGAAATGCACCTGAAGATGCCAAAAATGTGAAGAAATTCACAGAATAAAATAAAAAATGTATACCACATCAAAATACATACCATTTTCGTTAGTTAATTTGTGTTTACTATGTGATTTTGTATGAATATTTTATTGAAGTACTGTTCAGCCTCACACAGCCTCCGCGCGCTGTGATGCGCAACATTTTTCAGTTCGGTCGTCGTACTTTACGCTCTCTTGCTCCGCGTCAAAGAAACTACAATGGGTGTTTTAAAAGAGCAGAGCTAGCTCTATAATTTCGTATATTTTGAGAACTGGAAAACAAAGTGACCAAAAATTGCGGTTGAAGTTTTCAAAATCAAACTACCGACAACTTTATCACACTGCCAAATGAAATACACCATTCGATTCAGCTCGAATTTTTCTTTAAACAAGCAAAAAATGAAGTCAGTCCGACATGTGTCCTCCGAGCAAGACGCCCAAAACGAGGCTCGAATAGCTTTGCCTGCAGTTTTGAAAATGGCGCCCGGTGGCTCAAGCAGCGATTACCGACTCAACAAATTCGACCCAAGCATTCTTTTCGTCCGGCACATCGATTCAAGATGTTCTGTTCGGTAAGTTTAGACATATTAAAGTATTGATTGAATGTTTTTAATGGCGGATGTACGAAATGACAGAAGGTATTTTGTACTGAATTTGACGAAGCGGTTCGACTTCGATGGCCTGTCTGTGACGTGTTTCAAGCGGAAGGGTTGTGTTACGAACCGCTTTCGTTTTTTTCTCTAACCCAATAGAATCTAATGACGAAAATAATCATTGACAATGTATCTAAAGATATAAAAAAAAACTATTTCTGGTGCATCTACGAAATGAAAACATTGCATATTGTTCAAAAACTGATTTTAAACTACTCACTTATCGCCCCCCCCCCCCCCCCCCCTGGCGCAAATCAAGAGCACACGATAATCCCAAAGAAATGACACTCCTCTTTCTCTCCCTCTTATCACTTACAGTTATACTCACACACCTGCGCGCGCACACACTCACATACACCTGACACACACGCAATCACTCTCGTGCGCACATACATCACACATAGCCAAGTCATGTATTGATTTGGGCAAATAACGAGGGCAGTTTATTCAAGAGAATACCATCTGACAATGAGAGATATCATTGTGCAGTGATAAGTCCCATAAGTCCACAACAAAAAACAACAAACATTTGGTTACACTAACAACAAACACAAGGAGCCCTCACTCAAAGATTTAACACCGTGAATAATGATTACATAACAAGGTTCGAGTCGCTTCATGCACACCCTCACTTCAAGTGAAGGCACAAACAGGCGTGCATTTGCCTCAAAATTAAAAACATGCAACGGATTGCTAACAAAATACAACGGTGGATGCCGGGGGTGGATGGGGGGTAAGAAATAGTTGGCATATGCCCGCTGCGCCGCGCTGGTAAGGACTGACCACAATGTGTTGCTCTCCCGTTCTTATAGACCCCCGCTGATGCATCACACGTGCAAGCCCCCCGGCAACATGGACATTGCGGCTGGGCTATTCTCCTTGACTTTCACAAGTCCTCCTCTCCCCTCTCTTTCTAATTACGGGCCTAAGTGTTGATATCCTGCTTTACTACCCTCTCTTCCCTACCTGCCAACACTGATCCCTTTAGGCCTACCTCAAGTATCTAACATCCTCCTCCTCCACCCGCGGCTAATCTGTCTCGTTTAAATAGAGTTTATCTGACGCTGTCCGCTCTATCTAAACTCACACTTAAACTACTCACTTATCGCCCCCCCCCCCCCCCCCCCTGGCGCAAATCAAGAGCACACGATAATCCCAAAGAAATGACACTCCTCTTTCTCTCCCTCTTATCACTTACAGTTATACTCACACACCTGCGCGCGCACACACTCACATACACCTGACACACACGCAATCACTCTCGTGCGCACATACATCACACATAGCCAAGTCATGTATTGATTTGGGCAAATAACGAGGGCAGTTTATTCAAGAGAATACCATCTGACAATGAGAGATATCATTGTGCAGTGATAAGTCCCAAATTAGAGGTACTACTCGTTATTCAGCCCAACTAAAGACAGTATACTAGGTTAGAGGTGGGAGGTTTAGGATTTTTGTGATGTTATACATGAAGGAGTTGCCTGGGCTAGGGCTACATGTGATCTGCAGGATGATCTTTTGTGGCAGCTGGTCTAAGTAGCCTAAGTACGCGTTGCTTTTCCAATCCCCCATCACCTTGACAATTTCCCCCGGCACACCACAACTCAACGCCCACGCGGCACCACCCCGCCGAAAGCTGTGGCTGGAGAAGTTTCCCCCAGCAACAGCGGTAGTCAAGCGCAGTTTCTTATTAAAGTCTGATCCTTTCATCGGGAAGACCTGCGCCTTGGGGTCCATCGGCCCCAACAAAGGTAACACAGCGGTCACGGCAGACACTGGACACAAGGGATGGAGTGACATTGCCGGGAGCTTAATTTCAACAGAGCGCTCTTTACGCTGAATCGTTTTGCTCCATTGGAGCGTTATTGACATGCCCGTACCCAGAATAACCACCTGGTCTCTTGTGAGCTGCTTACAAGGATCGAAGTTCCCGTTGTCCTGAAACAAGTTCGATCTCCGGAGAACTCCGAAAAAAAGCACCAAACACGCAGCCCAGAACACAATATCTTGCCTACACTCAAGGTCCAGCTGGCTTTTTATTATGTGTAGTAATTCAGGGGTGATTGGGGTTTTCTTATCAGTGGCACACCCCTTGCATTTTTCGATGCCCTTAAGTGTTGTCTGGACGTACCACGAGTCCCTGAATGGGTGCGGCAAGCCGCTTTCAAGATGAAGAATGCGAATAATGTTGATGTATTGCTTGATGGAGGACGGTTTCAAACCTCGGGCTAGGTACGCTCCGTATTGCGCAACAGTCTGCTCGTTCACAGGCACTGGCATTATGTCCATCTCCCCACAGAAACGTAAATACGAGGTAAGGTGGATGCGGTAAGTCTTCCTAGTGTTATCAGAAAAGGCACTTGCTCTGTAATCCAACACTTCTGCCGTCAGTTGCGCCCCTAATGGGGGCTGCTGGTCTGAAAAACAAGGAACAACAGGGCTTGGTCAGACATATGGTCACACAGGTTGATGTCGGGGGGTCTCCCCCGGTGCCAGAATGTCAACAGACGCACTAAGTCTTCGCGCCGTCTGGGCTCATGGAGGCGGGAAATTGTGTCAGCCATGATGTTTACACTACCAGCCACATGTATCGCAGCGATTTTGCAGTTCACTTTTGCACATTCCCACGCCATTTTACGGAGCAGACTGTTCACATACTTATTAGTCGATCTGCCCTTATTAATGATAGCTTTTGCGACAGTACTATCGGTATGAATAATCACTTCTTGTCCGCACCACATCGGAGCCCATCGTGTCACTGCTTGCACCACAGCGCACACTTCTTTATAGTTAATATGTAGCTCCTTTGCTGCCTGCATGTCTTTTTCAAAGATGGTGTACTGCCAGTCACCTTGCCAAAAGGCACCCGCTGCAATATTACATGCATCTACATGAACATGCTGTTTTGCATTGTGAAAATAATATACTGTGCCGTTAAATACATGCATAAAAGAAAGCCACCATTGTACATCCTTATGAAATTCGCCAGATAGTTTCGCTTTGTGTCGCTGCTGCTGAAGGGGTTTAATCGTGTCCAGTATCCGCCGCAGAAAGAATTTTCCTCCTCTGACAGCCTGACAGGCCCAATTAAGGGACCCCGCTATGCTTTGTAGCTGAGTTTTTGTCGCGCGCTTCTTTCCTCGGATCTGGAGGAGTCGCTGCCGCAGTTGCTGCAACTTGTCACTTCCAAGTGACAGGGTGTTGTTTCGCGTGTCGATGTCGACACCGAGAAACGTGATACGTTGAGTAGGCCCCACCACCTTCTTCCAGCTAATGTTGAAACCCAGTTCCCTCAATAATCTAATTAAAGACAGTAACATGTCATTGCACTCTTGTCTGGTAGCTGCTACCAGAAGAAAATCATCAATATACGCTAACACACCTGGCATGCCTTTCCGTGCCATGCATCTGCGAATAGCTTGCGACAGGCGATGGAAGTGTGATGGCCCTACGTTGCTGCCAAAAGGCAGCCGACTGTCAAAGAGATAAGTAGGTTTCTTTTCACCTGTGAAATGCCATTTCAGCCCAGTCATACAATAATCGTCCGGACTGATGCATACTGACCGATAGGCGGACTGCAAGTCTACTTTTGCACACCAATACCCTGTCTTCGCTAGGGCGCACGCGTCAGATACGGTTTGAAATTTAGCTGACTCAGGTATAGAATAGTCGTTCATTGCCCTACCTGTGGGTTTGCTAGCGTCATGGATCAACCTGATGCTGCCATCATCCTTGGGAATCGCAGCGATAGCGCTTACCACAGTTGGTTTTCTACTAGCTACAATGTAATAACCTTTTTCTATCTGATCTAATAGCTCTTTTTCCACAGCTTTATGGTGTTCGTTCGATGACCTATGGTTTGTTTGCTCTACGTCTAGTACGCCTGCCCTACTCTCTTCTGTTACACGGAAACCGTTTCTTATGCCATCTAATAAAAAGGTTTTGTCGTGATCGCCTTCTAGCACCTTGTGCCACATTTGAGATTTAGCATTAATGGAATCACTATTTCCGAGAAATTCGCACTTATTGGAATCTAGCTGAGGGAACGGGCTGTTGAAGGTGGGGCCTACCGTTTTGTCGGCAATTCGTTGCGCTGTGTCCTAGGCTGGGGAGGTGGTAGCTGTCACTTTGTGGTCCTTGCCGGGGTGGCCCATGCCGCAGGTGTCGCAGACGTGGAGGAATCTGCAGCGGGACCCATAGGGACAGTCGCCTTTGTTGGTATACAATAAGCACACTTCCTTCCCGTTGGGTCCCGCTGGTCGCCGGGAACCGCCGCTGGCCGTCGTAGCCTTGCCGCCCTTGTTGTCTTGGACGCCATGCTGGAGCCGGTCCCGCAGGATCACCGTGGACAGGTGGGGGTTGGGGGTTCCCCACTTGAATCCGCTGGACGACTGGCGCCTTCTGTACTCGTCGTCGTACAGAAGCACCGACTGCCACAAGTATCTGGCCCCCAGCTCGCCTATCATCTCTGTGTACCGGAGGTAGGCGGTCGAGTCAAACCCGGGCTTCTCAGCACTCAACTTCGCCATTATGCGTGCGTTTGCCACAATCCAGTGGCAGGGGGAGACTTTGTCAAGTTTTGGTCTCTGGTTGAGTTTTAGGATGACACCTCCCCCGAGTGTCACCTCTTCCTCGGCCGCCATCGACCCCGGCACAAAATCCAGAATGGAAAGATAGGAGGTCTCACCTGTTGGCTGCAGTGACAAGCCGCCTAACAGTCCCTGGAGTGGTTCCACGCTTTTTTCCTCAGTCACCCGCTGGGATAGTGGCCCTCCCCCGCTTCGCTTTTGCAGGGCCGCCACTGCTACTCTCAGCGCTACGTAGTGGCCACGCTTGAGACCCAGGCCCTCCAAATCCTGGGCAGTCGCATTTCTCAGCACATTGAGGGTGTTCAACTCCTCATCCTGGAGAACTTTAACCACCGTTAAAGGCAGATCTGTTGCCCACGCTCCAAATTCGAAGTCCATATTGCTCTAAGAAATAGTTGGCATATGCCCGCTGCGCCGCGCTGGTAAGGACTGACCACAATGTGTTGCTCTCCCGTTCTTATAGACCCCCGCTGATGCATCACACGTGCAAGCCCCCCGGCAACATGGACATTGCGGCTGGGCTATTCTCCTTGACTTTCACAAGTCCTCCTCTCCCCTCTCTTTCTAATTACGGGCCTAAGTGTTGATATCCTGCTTTACTACCCTCTCTTCCCTACCTGCCAACACTGATCCCTTTAGGCCTACCTCAAGTATCTAACATCCTCCTCCTCCACCCGCGGCTAATCTGTCTCGTTTAAATAGAGTTTATCTGACGCTGTCCGCTCTATCTAAACTCACACTTATTCTGGTCACGTAACTTCTTCTTTTCTTGCACCAGCTGAGTGGAAACCAAAAGTAGAATTCACCAGCTGACTCTGAGAACGTTTTGCGGACTCGCAATGTTTCGCACATGTATGTCGACTTATTTCGTGTGAGAAAACAGATATTACAGATATATTTTTTATAAAATACTGGTAGCTGCTTTTTCATTTATTGAAAATGAAATAACTGACTTTTCTTCTTTGAGTTTGAATGGTGTTTTTCTTTCTGCAGAAGTAGTGTTTGATGTTATTGTTATAACTTACTTTTTGTTCTTTTCTCCAGATGACACACATGCACCAACAACTTGCTAACTATTTTCTTGCCTCTGGCCGTGGCAGACCTCCAAATCCACCGACCGGGGCTGACAAACAAGGTTTTGCTGCAGTTACAGAGGCAAAGTGGCAAGCCCTCTTCAGTGGTAAGTACTCGGTTGATCACAACTCTTTTTTGTCTTATAGATATGCTTATGTATTTATAAACAGGCTAGCAATCCTTTGCGTCTTTTCTTTATCCACTAAAATTAATTACAAAATAATAATAGACATTGATAATTTGTATTTATTTCTTTGGCTGTCCCTTTTACTATACTGCAGCATAGTTCATGCACTGGTATATTATCTTTTGGAACACAGACTGATATTGACTTTTTTTCAGGTCCACTCCTGGTTTGAGAAGCTCTTCCCAGAAGTTACCTTTCCTGTGGATCGGATTGGTGGTGTCATTGATCGCACGGAGAAGCAATTCAAGGAGCACCTCAGTGGGGAGACAGGAACAACAGCATTTCTTCAGGTTGTCAGAGATCTTGATTCAGAGATGAGATTCCCAAATTTTGACATAAGAGGGTAAAGGAAGTTTGGGGTCCAGGGGCAACGCCCCTTGTGGGAGTCAGGGGGCTGAAGCTGATGCGTTTTTAGCATTTACATAACAAAAAATTGCTCAGAAATGAGTCTTAGCAGCAGAATATTTTGATTAGAACTTTGGGCATTGTTCATGCATTTCTAGAATGAATCTCACAAATAAACAACAACAGTCACTGAAAATAACATCACACTCACAGACTGACAAACACAAGTGTGCACACAAGGACAAATATGTGGTCAAATGGTCTTTCAACACGCTCTTGCCTCTCTATTTGTAGCCCAGTACTTTATTACACCACGTGCATTGTGCCTTCCCCGAACATTCAACTTTTGAACCGAATCTCCGAGACGGATGGACAGTTTTTGTCCCTTCACTTCGGTAGTTATAATTTCGTCTTTCCACGCCCAAACCCATTTGTTCTTTAGCCCTTTATCAATCTCAGAAGCTAAAGCATGTTCTGTTTCTGCCAACAATCGCATTGACGACGCCATCTTGCTAAAGTGGCTAAAGTCAACAACTAAATCAGCCCATTTAGGAACTTCCGCGATGAAGACACTGATGATGAGGAGAAACTTGTTCCCAAATGGACAGTTCGTACACGTGTCTAAAGTTCATTCCGTAGATTTTTGGTTTTGAGCTCGGCGGAGATTTTTTTGTCGGAGGTATTGTCGGTCCGGACAATCAAAAACCGGTCTAGTCTTTTGGGAGATTCAGTCATTGGCAGGTCAGATTTTTGATAATCAACCTCTACCCCCCCTCCTTTTTTTTTCTCAAGGGATCTGGACGATTCAGGAAAACGGTCCTGGGGATGAACTTTTGAGCAGAATTCCGCGAAAAAGCGGAAGAATCTCATCTCTGTTGATTTTGTTTCTGATGCACTCAGCCACCTTGGGGAGAACTTCTTGGAGAGTGCATACACTACTTGGTAGGTATGCAACATATTATGTACTGGTTAGCCTGTAATGTACTGTCTTGATTTCATTTTCGAAATATAGTTTTTCATAATAACTATATCGCTGATATTCAGTACCAAACTTTTTTTTATTTAGCTCTACACTTTTACTTTTAGGGTGTATTGCAATTAACTTTGGAAAAAAGGTTAAGCAGCTGTTTATGTTTAAACAAAAAATTACTCACGAGACCTTTAGCTAAACCCATGTGACATTGGTAAAAAAAACCAGCATGAGCGATTGCTAGTGCTGGCGATCTTGTATTTCGGCAACAAATTGTGAACTCTGATGAACTTGTTCGTCCTGATCGCAGGATACAGCTTGCTCTATTTAATCTGAATTTATGCCAAATGAGCTTTTATTAAATAATTTGAATTTAAACCAATTGTTTGTTTTTCATTTGAGAATATGCGTCTGCATGTGTTGAACTGCTTCTGTCTCTAGTCAATTTAGAATGTATGTAGCACAATGGCCTGTCAGTGCGAAAGGATTTGCATGCACCCACAAGCTGGTTGCAGCATTTTTCTGGGAGGGTTTAGGTATATTTTAACTGGGACTTTAAACCATCTAAACAATGTTCAGGGTTTGGTAAAGCATTTCCTCCTGCATAACTGCAGTAAGTTATCACTCATCACTAGGTTGCAGCTCACTTGCTGTGAAATTTGAAGGTCGTTGCTTGATGATTTCATGGACATCGCAGTAAACCGTGACAACTGCACAGGTAGCTGCAGCTGGCTCAAGGAAAGCTTGTACGTGGTAAGAATTTGGAGGACAGGCCAGGGATATCCCGGCTCACCCTGGTCGTTGCTAGCTATAGCTGTGACATGGTCGCGGATATATAGCTGTGACTACCACATATAGGTCCGGGTAATCGCGGCTAGCTGCGAGGTAATCGCGGCTAGCTGCGACTACATCACAGCTAGCTGCGACTAGATCACAGCTAGCTGCGACTAGATCACGGCAAGCCGCAGCATGATCCCAGGAACATCGCGGCTAGCTGTGACCTGGTCGCGGCTAGCTGTGACCTGGTCGCAGCTAGCTGTGACCTGGTCGCAGCTAGCTGTGACCTGGTCGCGGCTAGCTGTGACCTGGTCGCGGCAAGCTCACAGTAAGGGGTCCAGGACATCGCGGCTAGCTGTTGCTAGGTCGCGGCAAGCTCGCAGGGAACATCGCAGCTAGCCGCGACCTCATCACATCAAGCTCGCGGGTGGGATCTCCATATAAGGATATATAACTACATCGCAGCTAGCTGCGACTTAGTCGCAGCAAACTTAATTTGCATGGTAAATTACGGCCTCGCAGCGACCTCGCAGCGAGGCTCGCTGCGACCTCGCTGCGAGGCTCGCCACAGGGCCTTTTTTTCTGTAAGGGTGATACCAAACAGAAGCCTTCCTTACGTTGAGTGGTCTCCAAGAAGCGCTATTACACCTATGCACCTGTCTGAGGGATATATATAAACAACCGTGAGTGTATGCATGCATGTGGTCCAGCAGTACCTGCGATGTGTGGACCCTCCCATGAGAAAACACCTCCCTCAAAAGGACACCTAATTTCTTGTCCCTTTTTATATTATCTGTATCAAAGTATACCTGTCACGAAAGGCCACCTGCAATGTAGGGACACTTATGGCTGGTCCCAAGGTTATATATTGTCCTTTCATCACAGGTATACCACTGTAGTAGGAATGGGAGGAATAAAAGTGTCTGTATAAATGATTGAGTCCTCCTAATTTGTTTGTAATCTGAATCTGAAGGTCCATGCACATCACATACAAAATAGGGATGTTTCCTGAAATCTTAACTATACTCGACATACTGTACATAAGGCTTTCAAATGTTCTTCATCCTTAAAACAACACAGCATGCAAAAAAATGATCTGATGATTGCTAACCGTTCACTGTTTGGCAAGTCACTTTGTTGATCATTATCAGCAGGTTCTAAGTCACTTCGGGTTGTGTTGCTTGTGCCTAAGTTTGTCTCAGCCAAATCTTCTGTTACCTGTGGACAAAAGTTCTGTTGCCTTCCAGTTTGAGAACTTAATTCTTCTAAGCAAAGTTAATTGTCTGCCAAAGTGTAAGATTCATGTACACAGGAACCATATGCATTTAATTACCAGGTATCTGTGATTAAGACCATGATGTATTAAAGATGACTGAATGTACACACAGATGAATGTATTATGTGACAGTATGTGTTATATCTATATGTGCTGTGTTGAAGTGGGTCCTTTTTCATAACGAAAAAAGATGTTTCATGTAAACGCCATTATGTATTTTCAGTGTAGACGATGTTTTATGACCCATTTTGTGACCGTTTAACGTTACACAAAGTGAGAAGCAAAAATGGCACAGCTGACTCACAAAAAAGAGGGAACTGTTGCATTCTTGTGATTATTTGTTTAGGCGTAGCAATCTTTAGCTTGGCATAGCAGCATATGTAGGAATTGCTCATAAAACGTAGCATGCATTAAATGCTGACAGCGTAGCAGTTGGCAGCTCTGCATAGCCAACCGAGCATAATAAGAATTAAATACATTATTTAAAAAATGTTTAGTTTACTTTGTATTTATATAAACTAAATAAAACAAAAGTTGCTAAAGGAGAGTACAACGTCAAAAAGAGAAAAGAAAACATTCACTTTGTTTGGCATTACCTGGGAAACTATAGCTGTAAGATGCGGCAAATACGGTTTGCTTTTATTGCAGTTTGAGCAGCGGTACACATCTGGATTGTTGACAGTATTGCATTTGGCAGAATCAAGCAGATTTTGGCATATCCATTGGCTTTCTGAAACAAAATAAAATAAAATGCCAGATATACAGTGTACCCCCACTTTCAAGGGGGGGGGGGGGGGGGAGATGGGATAGAGCCACTTGTTAATTGTTTCTTGTTCACAAAAGCACTAATCAAAAAATTGCTCCAGAGGCGTGCAACGTAGTACAATATATGACCTTACTGGGAAAATGCAAGTTTCCAGTACAAAGGACTTAACATTTCTTACATACTGCTTGACTAAAATCTTTACAAACATTGACTATATTCTATACAAGAAACACTTAACAAGGGTAAAAGGAGAAACAGAACCGTTAGTCGCCTCTTACGACATGCTGGGGAGCATCGGGTAAATTCTTCCCCCTAAGGCCAAAAAAAAAAAAATAGTCTGTTTACGGTAACCCGACCGACCCTATTTTTTTCGCGCGACCCTAGACTTTTTTTTGGCATTTGGGGGGGAAAAAAATTCTTTTGGTTATTTTGCAAAATAACGTAAAAATATGGTTTTTGGGGAAAAAAAAGAAAGAAAAAAAAATCCCGACCTACCGACCCTATTTTTTTGGCCTATGTTACCGTAAACAGACTTTTTTTTTTTTTGCCTAACCCGCGGGGGGTGTGCATCATCATCAGTGCGCATACATGTGAGTACGTGCTTGCACATGTACATCCTTCTTGAGTGCGCATAGAGAACAAAATATTATAACCTCCATTATTTCCTTGCAGATACATAAACTAAATTAAGCATAACTTGTCACGGAAACGACATGGGACACACACAAAAACACCTCCAAGGCATAGAATTAACCATTGATATTCCAAGTCTTTATGCTGTACGTTTTACCTTCCGGGGGAAGGGTCCCAATACATTCAGTAGTGTCAACGTCAGAGCCTTGCTCCCCAGAGTGTTGTGTTTTTTCTGCTTCTCTCCTGGCCGTATTCTCTTGTGGCTTCTCTCTTTCAACCTCCTTCTCTTGTTCTGTAATTCATAAATGATGAAGATGTACATGCTAGGCTCACAATTAACAAATTTACACTATATGCAAGGGAAAAAATTCACTGCTAAAATTTGACGATGGTCTGTCCGTACATTGCAGGTATGACCTGCTGTTGGGACCGAAAATTAGTGTCCGTGTCCACGTTTTGCAGGTGTCCGTTTAAGGGGGGGCAAATACAGAAGGAAAACACTCCGTGCCGAGCAAATGTGTCCGTACATGTCCGGTGGCCGCTCACGCCGGGGGCCGTACATTGCAAGGACTGCTGTACATCCACCTCAATTCTCCTCATTCACTTTTTATACTCTCACTCATGCACGCCTTTATTGTTCCTCCGGTAACTGCCTAGCTGGTCATGCATCCCTTGCAAGAGATTCCACATGTCGTTATCATGCATGGTAAAGTATCCAGTCTATGTCTTAATTATTCCTTCAATTCTCTGCTTGCAGTATTTATGTTTGCAATCATGAACTCAAACTCACACTCAATCTCAGCGACTGCATGAGCACTGAAAGAATGATCGAGGCAGACAAACATAAACAGACACAAATACAGACAGGATCTATAAATGCCAAAAAACACATGTACTGTCATATTCAGACCTGTTTACCCTAAACCCGAGGCAAGAGTACTTTCCCAAAAGTGGAGTGTATTTTTCAAAAAGTTGGTGTACTTTGCAAGCAAAGCCATATGGGCTAGGGAAAATGTACGCGTGGGTGCAAACGTGTTTGTGTAAGAATAGCATGTCTTGTGAACACCTTCAGAATTTAACTCCTTCCAATATATATACAACAGGCTTCATTTTGCCACGATTGTCCAGACGATCGCACGTGCCAACAACTGAACGAGGTTTCCACAGCTGAAGACTCTAGACCGAAACCGGTATCAGTTATACCATCCCGTAATCAGCACACCAACACCGAAAAACGTATTCTAGACTTTTTCTTAGTCGTATTTTGCGCGTGTGTCGCGTACCGATAATAATTTGGCGTACAAAATACGCCCAAATCGTACTGGTAAACAGGTCTGCATATTAAAGGACAAATGGTAAGAAAGCTAGAATTATGTTTAAACAAATTAAGTATGTATGTTTAATATTATTCTTATGAAGGTTTTTTTTACAACTATTTAGAATAGAACAGGATGGATGTTTTGAATGTCAATCACTGGGAGCAGTCAGAAGAGTAAGAATTTTGTTTTGTTCTCACTATCATTTGCTTATGAAGATCATGATGTTGTTCTATTGCTTAGTCAGTCCTAGAAATAATGTCCTAGACCTGTCTTACCTTGCTGTTATCATATTTTTGCCCTCTCTCATTACGATGCTATGGTATTTCTGTGGGTCTCCACATGTGTTTGTTTATAAGGCGGAAGTGACCTCCCCTTGTACACAATAGGCCCTCAGAGGAAGCCTACGGACAGACTAGAATAGAACATGCACATAACACAGAATGTCTGCACAGCACACACACACACACAGCAATACAGCACACCGTCTTGTACCTCCTTCTGCCCTGCCGAAGTCGGGGTATCCTTTTTAATCCACCGAACAATTAATATCCACAGCCATGTGTGTCTCCTGCCTCCGAACACACACGCTACAGAGCTCGACTCGATGTGCGCAGTTTCGTATAAAAATTATTTTCCAAATTTCCCCACTGTGTTTTATAAAATAATCATATTATGAAAGCACTTACATTCTTATCTTAGTTGTTATGTATTCATTGTTAGTAAACATCGGCATTATTCATGTTTTACTTTAAACGCAATCATTGTTATTTATAGATCACAGGCACCTGATGTAAGTAGGTCACACACGTGTAAATGTTGTGCCCAGTCCTTGTTTTTGTTTCTGTTATTATTTTAGTTAGCAGGTCTAGTTGAGCACGTATTAAGTATCATGTACCCACTACTAGTCATTGTGCATTTTAGTTAATGGACTGATGATGTCATTTGTATGGAGTCGACGCACGTGCGAGGATATGTATGTGTGGGAGGGGGGGGGGGGGCGCGGGAGATGGAAGCTTGCTGTATGTTATGTAATGTATATATTGTGTGTGATACGTGGAAATGTGATACTATTTATTTGCATGTATGATACAGGTACAAATGTGATAATTGTAGGCTTATACTAGTGATTACTGTGTGTGATACATGAAATGTGATATGAATGCTGTTTTTATATGTTATACTCTTACTTTCTCCCAAGCGCAAGACAAATTCTTCTTTGAAAATTGAAGCCAATAAAATTTGAGTTGAGTTGAGCTCTTTTAGTCTTTGTAATTACTTCACATCGTACTAGGTTTTGTGTTTGAGTTCATCACGAAGTCTCAACAAAGTCTTTGTGACGTAGACTTCAGCTCAATTTAGGACCACCTCAACCAAAATAAAAAGAAAATGAACACAGCACCATTCATATAATGATATATGGTGGAACCCCCCCTTTTAAGACCCCCCTTGTGGAACTAAAAACAACAACTCCCTTTTAAGACCTTTTTTTCTTAGACTTTCTGTTCATATAGCCCTTGTAAATGTAAATATAGCAATTTTAAGACATTGAATCCCTCCTTTTTGGCTCACGTAAGTGTAGCCTATGCGATGCTAACTTTTGTCTGTCTATGCGTGTGTATGTGTGTATGTGTGTGATAGAAACTTTAACATTTGACTGAACACCGAAATACTAATTTTACCTGGTTATTATCCAAGCAACAGCTTTAAAGTATTGAAGCAATGATCAACATTTCGTCGGCACGTATGTAGTTAAAGTGTGTATGCAAAGAAAACGGGTGGTGGTTTTTTTTTGGGGGGGGGGGGGGGGGGGGGTAAAAACAGGTGACTGGTTTGTGTCGTGTGTGGTATGTAGACCAGGTCAGGGGTCAAGGTTAAGTCAGATCGCGTGAAGGATTTTGGTATAGATACAGTTCTCACCCAGCAGCAGTTCGTCGATTCGGGGAAGACGATTTCACATTGTTCGGTTTCGTAGCCCTAGAAAAATAGATAAAGAAGATACCAAAGGAGATTTCCTACAGGTTGATCTGTACAGCGTGTTTATCGTGTGTGCGCGAGGAAGCGCTGTCGAAAGCGCAGTGTCGATCTGGCAGTCGTGTCCCCGTAAGTAGGCTACAGACAGACAGATCTAGATCTAGTGTCTCCCACTCTTGCACCGTGTCCGCTATGCTTACTGTGTGTGTGTATGTGTGACGGAGTGAATGAGTTTGTGTTACTGTGTGTCGATTTCTTACGGGAGCCTTGAAGGCTTGGCCTCTTGTTAAGAACTGATTTTCTCACATTTTTGGAGGTCTTAAAAGGGGCGGTCCACTGTAGTGTATACATACAACTTAGGCCTAAAAAAAAAATAGGTGTGGATACGGTAACCCGACCTACCCTATTTTTAGGGGCCGACCCTATAAATTTTTATTAAATTTTTTTTTTTAAAAACGAGTGCAGAAAACGCAATGAAAGCGAAAGCGCTCGAGTCGCACACTTATTTCCCTGTCAAGTAGGTTTAATTTGTACACATTAGAAAAAAAAAGTAAACAAAAAAAAAGTGATTGCCTACCTTCCTACCCTATTTTTTTGGGCTATGTTACCTTAACCACACCTATTTTTTTTGTTGGCCTTACCTGACACTGTTTTGGCTCCTCGTAGCCTCACACCCTTTTTGTGATTGCAAAGAGCACATCGCGCCAAGTGTTCCTTGTTCAGCAGACAACAGTTCACACACTGCCACCAGGTTATTTTACTGTCTACTGATGCGTGGCGAGGCAGGCAACAGGCCTCACACTCAGAGGATGATGCCTGGTTTTCAAATGTACATACTGTGCAAGCCCACATTTTCAGCTCTGCTGAAGCATCATATGGGCTGATCGAAATGCCGTGTATTCTGAAATGAAAGCAAGGAAATTATATTCATAACATCTGCTCATATCATTATTAGTATCATTATCATCATGTTTTTTTGACTTTTTATGGCAAATTGTGTGAGAGTGTGTGTGTGTGAGTGTGTGTGTCTGTGTGTGTGTGTGTGTGTGTATGTGTGTGTGTGTGTATGTGTGTGTGTGTATGTGTGTGTGTGTGTGTGTGTGTGTGTGTGTGTGTGTCTGTGTCTGTGAGTGTACTTTATCAGCTACAATTTGACTCAATGTCACCTCACAAAACCAATCTTTCAATTGCTGTAAAGGATCAAGGAGAAATTGCTACCAAACACATGCTTCAGTCAGATGAACGATTCACAAGCCTGACCACTTACACAACAATTCAAGAAAGTGTCCCAAATTAAACAAAAAACTCTTTTATAATTATATCAACAGCGATATTCCTTGAACATGAACACAGTTTGAGTGAATTGCAAAGTCAAAATTTTCGCTTTTCAGTACAATTTTTCCTCCCTTTCAACACACTGCGGCGATTCATTCCGTCTGTAAAGTTTGGTACTGAAAGTGAAAGTGAAACTCGAATTTTGGGCACTGTTCAGTCTTCTTGATTTTGTTTCCTCACTCGCCATAAATCTCCCCTCAAGAAGCAGCAGCAGGAGTTCTTCTGAGGCTGAAAGTAGTGGTGTACGATGACACCTTTGCTTTTTTGTACATAACAACACTAACACGGAAGAATGCTTTAAAGTTAAAACATCAACACAGATTCTCAATCTCCTTTTTACTTTCGCTTTCATGCAAAGCATATAATTATAATACAGTGCAGTTTGGTCGATAAAACAAAACAAAAACTATTTACTCTGTTTTCTATGTATCAATTTGTGGATAATATGCTCGAACAAAACTCACCTTATCAATTTCAAAAGACTCTGTAACCACACTTTCGAAGGGATTACCAGAATCTATTCACAGGCGCAACAACAGAAATCGGATATCCGGTAATACTTCTGAGGGATCGAGTGACCTCCCTTGTTTTCCACTTTCGTTTTCCTGAGGCGAGCCTTGGAATGAGATCAGCTCTGGAAAGAAAGTGCTTGTCCTGGGGTAAAATGTTCAAGTAGTTTTCAAATGTGAACGCATCTTTAAACATTCCATAATTCAAAGTGTTGTTTTATATTCAATTTTGATAAACACGTCTTTAGCATTTGATCTTTTAGGCATTGCAACGGAGTAAAGCCATTTTGAAAGCCGGCATTGTAAATCAAACTGGTCTAGCCCAAAACCACTAAGGCCCAGAGCAGCTAGGGTGCTTTGTATACATTATTCACATAAAGGCGTTGAAAAAAACCCACCGGTACAATACAAAGTCATTTAAAAACATATTACTAGTATCACAGTCCAGAAACTTAGACTCAGTGTACCGGAAAAAAAAAGAACATTCTATTGTCAACTTGAACATTTAATGAGAGAGAGAGAGAGAGAGAGAGAGAGAGAGAGAGAGAGAGAGAGAGAGAGAGAGAGAGAGAGAGAGAGAGAGAGAGAGAGAGAGAGAGAGAGAGCCTGTCACGGTGTGCACGGTGTGTCTGTGTCAATGCGGCGTGCGAGCGGCGTGCGAGCGGCGTGCGTGAATGTCTGTGTTTGTCTGTCTGTTCACGAACCTGTTTGCAAACATATGTGACTTATTATACATCCACATACACAGCGGCCAGTGCATCAAATATGAGTATCTAGCTTACCTTCTGAAAATAATTGTAACTCTGTAGACAAAAACACGAAGTCAGTCGATGCACATGTCAAATTAAAACAGTACCGTTTCATCCAAAACACATAAGTGACTATGAATATCTATACATGTATACATACACATTGGTGGGCAAATTCAATGAAAGAAATGAACAGTAAAATTGAAAATAAATAAATACATTTGATAAACAGACAGAAAACAAAATAACACAAGCAGACGAGGGAATGCTCCCGTTGTGTGTTTCACACTTTAAACAAACAAAAAACTTAAGCGTACTTATTTTACAATCAACATAATTACAATTTCCTTATTTGGCTCACGTACCTTCTGAAAATAATTGCACGACTCTGCAGACAAAGAAGAAATGTTATCGTTGCACATTTCAGGTAACACTGCCTCACTCATCCAGCATTGAACACTTTCCCCAGGGAAGGATGACCGCCAAGTCGTCACACCAAAGCATTCCTTCCTCTGGGAACATTTCTGAACACACTCCAGAGCTGAACGCGTTGACATGGGGAGGGTGTCGTTACTTGAAGAGACCGCTTCTTCTTCTTCTTCTTAATTGTTGCCGCTACACGTGGAGACCAGTCCAATTGAGAAATGTTGTTGTTATCTGCAGGGACGCCGCCGTGCCGTACAGCGTATCCTGGATGGGAATCGGCTCCGGCCACATCTTATTTGAGGCACGGAGCCCGGCGCTGCACCTGCCTGTAGTTTAGTGGCCAGAAGCGCTGACCAACAAGTGTTCAGATATTTTTCTAATTGTCGTTTCTAGATAGTAAAATATGTGCTGAAAACGGTCAGCTATCGCACCATCAAGAAATCGGTTCCCTAGTACCCCTTTAAGGCTCTGGAACCACCCCGGGTGGCAATATCGGGTCGCAACAAAGAGTGTTCCCCATAGCCGGAAAGAGCCTCAACCGTGAAAGATAGAAAGAAAGATATTGAACAAAAAAGACGCACAACACCAATGTGAACCATTTGTGTTATCATACTTATATTAAAATATTGATGACCATGGAATAAATGGGTTATTTTTAGATTTCTGACAAAAAATCGCGAAAAACATGACAAATTGTCTTTTTTATAGCCTAAACTATGAAAGATTTAAAGACAAGTATTGAACACAAAAGATAGCAATGGATAATGGCAACAACATTTGCTCTCATTGTTGTACAAAATTGTTGATTGTTATTTAATACTTTTCCGTTTTTGTGGGTTTCACAAAGCATACCAATTAAACGGCAGTCCAGGTAACTCGTCCGAATTTTTGCGGCTAAGAGCCTCAACATTTGAAGATAAAAAGACTATCATTGAACAAAAACTATGGTAAACACTAATGTTAATAACTTTTGATCTCACACTGATATTGAAATATTGATGACCATGCAATTAGTGGGCTATTTTCAGATTTGTGGGTACAAAATCGCCCAAAACATGACAAATTGTCTTTTTTCTAGCCTAAAGTATGAAAGATTTAAAGACAAGTATTGAATATAAAAGATTGCACGGGATAATAGCAACAACATTTGCACTCATTGTTGTACAACATTGTTGATAGTTCTTGAATATTTTCCGTTTTTGTCGATTTCACAAAGCGTACCGATTAATCGGCAACCCGTGTCAATCATCCGAATTATTTCATGCTGCGCCAAAACGATTGAAAATGGATGGAATATTAGTGTTTGAAGACAAAAGGCGCACATTGTCTTGTTAAGCATATCTTGTTACACCGTATACACATCAAAATCGTGATAGCTCTTGGTTTGAATGTTACAATGTTTGATTTTGTGCAAGTTACACACATTGATACTGACAAAATGAAATGATATTCCAGGACAATATATCCAGCGCGCTCTTTGGGTCCCCAAAACACTGTACATGGTGAGTCCCATTGTGGTGCCAAAGTAGAAAATAATTATATTCACTTTTGCGATAGTCCGCAGTAGACGACATCAAATGACACAGACTGTAATGATAACTCAAAACTCGTCATCGCTTTCAGCAAACGCGTCAAAGTCAACCTCCTCATCTTCTTCCTCGTCTTCCTCGTCATCCTCTTCTTCACAACCACCATCTGCCAGAAGATCGATCAGCGACACAGGTAGGATGGGCTTGAGGCACCACACGGGTTCCAGGACACGGTCTGCATTTTTCGTCCATCCCTGCCCCTGGTCGTAGGGTTTGGGCCTTTCCAGAATGCCTTCATGAGCACGCTTGTACAGGGCAACGCGGTGGTTTACTCGCTGAATGTGCGGCATCAGAGCAGATTGGCAGGGAGGCATGCGGGCTAGATCGACCTTACACTTGGACGTGAGTTTCTCGTTGTCTTCCACCATCTTGCGGAGTAGCTTTCCACGAACGACATCAACTGATTTCTCACGACTGTAATTGTACATCAGGCACGTAAACTCTTCCAACTGCTTCACCACCCGAAGTTTGACATCCCAGTCCATGAAAAGATCTTGGAGATGGTGAACCTCCTCGACGATCCAGACTGTCCAAATGTAGGGAGACATCGCGAACTGGAGAAGGCCGAAATCAAGAAAAGCGAGGAGGCTGTTCAGAGAGTCATCACTGCTGTCAAGAACTTCACGAACCCGTTTTCCATCTCAGACAAAGACAGGCTCTACTCCTTGGCGTCTGGTGCCCCTGTCCGCATGGACGTCGAACAGGACTTGCTTCAGGCGGCAGCTAAAGGCATGGTCGCAGCGCTGGGATACAAGAACGCTGTGGTCAGAACCCCGGACACGGACATCTTTGTCATTCTTCTCTACCACGCTGAAGCCATCAAGTTGACTGTATACCTGGATACGGGATCAGGAAAACATCGGCCACTGATCAACCTCTCTGAGCTTGCAGAGTCCCTGGGGCATGACTACTGTGTCACTCTTCTTGGGTTCTATGTGTACAGCGGAGAGGACTGCACCAGTGCATTCAAAGGAAAGGGGAAGGTGGGGCCCCTTAAGAAACTGGAGAAGAACCCCAAGTTTCACACGGCATTCAGGCAGTTTGGTGACGACTGGGATGTCAAACTTCGGGTGGTGAAGCAGTTGGAAGAGTTTACGTGCCTGATGTACAATTACAGTCGTTCGTGAAAAGCTATTCCGCAAGATGGTGGGAGACAACGAGAAACTCACGTCCAAGTGTAAGGTCGATCTAGCCCGCATGCCTCCCTGCCAATCTGCTCTGATGCCGCACATTCAGCGAGTAAACCACCGCGTTGCCCTGTACAAGCGTGCTCATGAAGGCATTCTGGAAAGGCCCAAACCCTACGACCAGGGGCAGGGATGGACGAAAAATGCAGACCGTGTCCTGGAACCCGTGTGGTGCCTCAAGCCCATCCTACCTGTGTCGCTGATCGATCTTCTGGCAGATGGTGGTTGTGAAGAAGAGGATGACGAGGAAGACGAGGAAGAAGATGAGGAGGTTGACTTTGACGCGTTTGCTGAAAGCGATGACGAGTTTTGAGTTATCATTACAGTCTGTGTCATTTGATGTCGTCTACTGCGGACTATCGCAAAAGTGAATATAATTATTTTCTACTTTGGCACCACAATGGGACTCACCATGTACAGTGTTTTGGGGACCCAAAGAGCGCGCTGGATATATTGTCCTGGAATATCATTTCATTTTGTCAGTATCAATGTGTGTAACTTGCACAAAATCAAACATTGTAACATTCAAACCAAGAGCTATCACGATTTTGATGTGTATACGGTGTAACAAGATATGCTTAACATGACAATGTGCGCCTTTTGTCTTCAAACACTAATATTCCATCCATTTTCAATCGTTTTGGCGCAGCATGAAATAATTCGGATGATTGACACGGGTTGCCGATTAATCGGTACGCTTTGTGAAATCCACAAAAACGGAAAATATTCAAGAACAATCAACAATTTTGTACAACAATGAGTGCAAATGTTGTTGCTATTATCCCGTGCAATCTTTTATATTCAATACTTGTCTTTAAATCTTTCATACTTTAGGCTAGAAAAAAGACAATTTGTCATGTTTTGGGCGATTTTGTACCCACAAATCTGAAAATAGCCCATTAATTGCATGGTCATCAATATTTCAATATCAGTGTGAGATCAAAAGTTATTAACCTTAGTGTTTACCATAGTTTTTGTTCAATGATATTCTTTCTATCTTTAAATGTTGAGGCTCTTTGCCGCAAAAATTCGGACGAGTTACCTGGACTGCCGTTTAATTGGCGCTTGAGAAATCCACAAAAACGGAAAAGTATTAAATAAAAATCAACAATTTTGTACAACAATGAGAGCAAATGTTGTTGCCATTATCCATTGCTATCTTTTGTGTTCAATACTTGTCTTTAAATCTTTCATAGTTTAGGCTATAAAAAAGACAATTTGTCATGTTTTTCGCGATTTTTTGTCAGAAATCTAAAAATAACCCATTTATTCCATGGTCATCAATATTTTAATATAAGTATGATAACACAAATGGTTCACATTGGTGTTGTGCGTCTTTTTTGTTCAATATCTTTCTTTCTATCTTTCACGGTTGAGGCTCTTTCCGGCTATGGGGAACACTCTTTGTTGCGACCCGATATTGCCACCCGGGGTGGTTCCAGAGCCTTAAAGGGGTACTAGGGAACCGATTTCTTGATGGTGCGATAGCTGACCGTTTTCAGCACATATTTTACTATCTAGAAACGACAATTAGAAAAATATCTGAACACTTGTTGGTCAGCGCTTCTGGCAACCGTACTACTGGGGGGTCCTCACAAGGCGAGCACCATTTCGATTGGTTTGGTCTCTGCGTGTATTCATGGCGATGGTGTGCGTGGTACTGTGATCCGTTAAAGTGCGCTGTCTCGCTCAGTACCGCCGACTTCAGCACTAGAGGTTTCTGTCGGGGTTACCCCACCCTTAGCTCCTGGTCAGGGACCTTACCTGGGAGCACAGGTAGCAGAGGTTTTAACGCGCCTCTTACCCGCGTGATGAACCCGTATGAGCACATTTACGAGTCAACAGTGCCACCTGTTCACCACCCCGCTCTGATAGGAACACCGCCAGTTGGTCCAGGACAGCTTATTCGTCCGGGCAAGCCCGACTTATATCGCTGCAATCCCTTATATCTAAGGGACGCCCCCTATCCGCCGCCTGGGGACCCGCCGGGTTGGGGATGGTCGCCCCGCCACCTAATTGGAGATAGCCTGACCCCGGAGAGACCGCTTTACACTTACTATACTTTTGTCCTTTCACTTTAACCAATGCGTCCACAGTTTTGCCGATGCCACACAGAAGGATGACCACAATGATATATTTTGAGAAGGTTTCTATTTTCTGCATGATTTCCTTTCTATGGAAAAGCTGATTAAATACTTCAAAACGTTTCGTTCAAATGATAAACGAAGTCGTTTACCCTTTTCTTCACACGGCAGATCTTGATATTACACTGATAGGTTCAGGCGATGGAAAAGCTGAGAAAATACTTCAAAACGTTTTGATCAAATAATAAACAAAGTCGTTTACCCTTTTTTTTCACACGGCAGATCTTGATATTACACTGATAGGTTCTTTTCTCTGTAAGAATCCCACTTATGTTACAAATGATTACTTTTGTTTTGTCTGAAAACGCACAAAATATTATGCTTTTAGTCTTCCCAGAAGCGATACACGGCGGGACTCACAAAATGCACTGAGCTCAGCACAGCCGGTCAGCACAGAGCATGATTTCAAATATCACAACATTTCCTGACATTTAATTTCAAACTTAGATTCAAATCTGTTGATCAAAATGCCGAAACGTGTTGCGATCAACAGCAGTGCAAACACGCAGTGCGAAAGAGACAGGTTTAACGTTACGAACAACGAAGCGTAAACACAGTATCTTGTGAACTGTCCTTCATGCTTACAGCGCAGTGCTGTTCAACAAACAAGTCAGATACAAACCTAACAGAAATGTTGAAAGTCGAAACATTTTAACTCCCTTACTCTCACTCTATTGTGTAATAAAGTTTAAGAATACATCGATACGAGATTTCTTTGGTTTCTAATGATTGTAAATATCAATAAAAGACGTTTCTTCAAAACCTAAGTCTATACGTTATGCGTCTGCTGTCTTCTGTTTGTGCGCGAGGTCAAACAATAATAGATGTTGGTTTTGGGTAATGTGACCAAAAAAGATCGGGTCGGTAAATCGGCTTTAAAAAAAAAAAAAATTACGTATTTATTTCTAAACGTAGTCGATTTCAAAGGTGGTTACTTCCCTTAGTCTCGGTATGGTTCGCAAAATGTGCCAAC
>NC_090259.1:22152433-22182433 GCF_037325665.1 Littorina saxatilis
CGAAAACATGTTGGCCAGACCGGTGGTGTGACCGATGTTGAGAAATTGGTTGTAGGTGACGGGGAAGCTGTTATCCCTTGGACCAAGCTTGAAGTTTTCGTAGCGTATGCTCCCCGAACCGCCGTGGTACCAGAAATGCACATCCAAATCGTAGACGCCCTGTCTGAGAAGACGGTGGAGGTTGTCCAGGCCTATGAAGAAACATGGGTCATTGATGGACCAAGGGTCGTCTCCGAAGCCAGCTTTGCACGTTGACCAGTTTTGGTTGAAGTCGGAAGTAATGTTCCGACGGAAGGGATGTGTCACCCCACCGTCACGGAAATCACAAAGAACCTGTGGGTAAGTTGAAAGTACGGGTAAATTCCTTCACGTGCCAAAGCCGGCTTGTCAATCACCACATAAACTGAACAAAAATATTATTGCACCCATTTTCGTACCCAAACTTAAAGATTCATTCTCGTGTCTTTTCGCTAAAACCTTCTGTGTCATTAAAGGCCCGGGCCTTCACTTGGCTATCTGGCACACTTTTTAGATCAAAGGTATCTGCTATAGGTATCACGTTACCGCCGCCGAAGTAAGGGTACCGCCAAAATCGACCTGACAAAAACGTCAGGTACCAATTAAAAAATCGACAAAAATGTAGCAACTTAGCAACTTTTACATACAAGAAGAAAGCAAAATCAGTTATCTATCCAGAACAGGTTGTTTTGTTTTGCTATCCTACGTATCTCTTGTGTTATGTCATTTCTACTGGTGCAGATGAGCAGTAGAAAACGAGAGGTTTTTGCGTCCATTTTGAGAGTTACCATGACAAAAAGCGCTTTTTTCTCAGCAAGAACTGAATGGAGTGCTTCCAAACTTTCAGGATCTGAATTCTATATACGTGACTTACCTTGGGTAACACTTTGAGTCACTACAGGTTTGTACTCAGATGTTATGCACTCTTCCGGAAAAGGTTTTGAAACGTACATCCCCAAAATTCATGACTTTGCATGCGTGTAGACAAATGATTGTTACAAGAACTGCCATTTCAGCAATAACTGAATGGATTGCTTTCAGGATCACAACTGAGTATGACAACTGACGGACATTTGCTAGCCATGGAAACACATGAGAGAAAAAATGGAACGTTCAGGTTGTAACCTATTGACAGCGGTTATTAGCTGAGTGCCTTTCAAAACATATGCTGCTGTCACAGATGACTGGACATCGCTGTCAAACTGCAATCCTCCCAACTATTTGATCGTGTTTACAAGACTAGCAAACGTAAACTAGTGATAGTACTTAAATGAAACTTTAGCAGTATAACTTGTAACATTCATTTGTCTGTATGCATGCAAAGTCATGAATTTTGGGGATGTAAGCCTTCAAACCTATAACACGTTTTAGAATATTATCCGAAGGATCGCACATCATGTCAACAAATATTTTAACGATGCGAAATTTTACCCAGGGTAAGTCTCGTATTTAGACTTGGGATCCTCAAAGTTTCAACGCAGCAATCCATTTAGTTATTGCTGAAATACAGCGCTTTTTGTCATGGTAGCCCTCAAGATGGACGCAAAAACCTCTCGTTGGCTCACCAAGTGTAGCCTATGCGATCGTAACTTTGTCTGTCTGTGCGTTTGTGCGTGTGTGCGTGTGTGTGTGTGTGTGTGTGTGTGTGTTTGTGCGTGTGTATGTCTGTGGTAGAAACTTTAACATTTCCGAGTCTATGTGTGAGTGGTTATCCAAGACTATGGATAAAGCTCGCATAAGATTACGTCACGGTCAAAAGTGTTTGACGTCAATTAATGCATCATGACGGCATGCCTCCCTGTAGTCTTTCTCTCTCGCGTGGTGTGTGTGGTCTCGGTCATTGTTATTTTGAACGGGCCGAGACTATTTGGCAGTCGTGTCCCTGTAAGTAGGCTACATGCAGACAGACAGATCTAGATCTAATGTCTCGCTTTCTTGCACAGTTTCACCTATGCTCTTTCTCTGTGTGTGTGTGTGTGTGTGTGTGACGGAGTGATTGAGTTTGTGTTACTGTTTGTCTATTTCTTACGTGAGCCTTGAAGGCTTCGCCTCTCGTTTTCTACTGCTCATTCTCTCCACAACTGCATCAGTAGAAATGACATAACACAAGAGATACGCAAGATAGCTAAACAAAACAATCTTTTCTGGGTAGATAATTAATTTGGCTTTCTGCTTGTATGTAAAAGTTTCGCCTATCGTAAATTTTGCCGATTTTTGAATTGGTACCCCGACGTTTTTGTCAGGTCGATTTTGGGGGTACCCTTACTTGCGGCGGTCACGTGATACCTATAACAGAAATCTTTGATCCGAAAAGTGTGCCAGATAGCAAAAAAAAGGGGCGTTTAATGGCATATAAAGTATGAATGAAAAAAATGACACGGGAATGAATGTTTTCGTTGGGGTACGAAAATGGATGCAATCATTGTTTTGCTCAGTTTAACTATCCAGGCTTATACGTGGGATAAGAGCCTCTTTCAGTTTGGACACAAATCATACGGTCTGGTTGCTTTCTGTGCAATTTGTTTTTCACATTTTTCATTTCTTTTGGCCTTGTCAATGAAAAAAAAACATGTTATTTTTGTGTATGCCTAGCCCTTATCCGTTGTTGAAATCTGAACAGAACTTTGATGACATGTTTGTTTAGACAGGAAGGAAGCCGACGAGGCTTTTATGTGGGATAATCAATCAATATCAATCAATCAATAGGAGGCTTATATCGCGCGTATTCCGTGGGTACAGTTTTAAGCGCAGGGATTTTTATTATTTTATTTTTTTATTTTTTTTATTTTTATTTTTTATTTTATTTTTTTGACAATCCCCCATCTTTGTCACACACAACAACAACAACAACATGAACACCCTATCTGCTTGTTGTCGTTGGTTGGAATATTTTGATGAATTAATTTCTGTAAAAGGCCATTTTTGGGGGTGTATGTGACCAAGTGGAGCTAGGATGGTCTTATCCAAAGTAAGAGCCTGATCAGACCTGAGACGGAGAGGAAAACTGTTATCCCACGAAGGAATGTGACTTATTTAATGTACAAATAGTTATTGGTCAAACTGATGTGAAGGGCACTATATACAGCCAACAAGAAATACTTGAAAATTGTTGCATTAGTAAATATACCAACAAACAATAAAATAAAATAACACTAAAACAAACAAACCAAATTTAGGATACGTGACTAACTAACCAAGAAACACGTACATTAAAAATCCCCACGTGAAAGCTGGTATTTTTTTGTATCTGGTTAATGCGTAAAAAAAGTACCACGGAAAACCGCATTCCCTTGTCAAAGAAGAACAAGTCGCGTAAGGCGAAAATACAACATTTAGTCAAGCTCAGTCGAACTCACAGAATGAAACTGAACGCATTGCATTTTTTCCGCAAGACCGTACACTCGTAGCATCGTCTGTCCACCGCTCGTGGCAAAGGCAGTGAAATTAACAATCCAGAAAAGCGCGGTTGCGGTTACGCTGAGGAGGATAGCACGCTTTTCTATATCTCTATTATTTTTAACTCTCTGAACGTGTTTTTAATCCAAACATATCATATCTATATGTTTTTGGAATCAGGAACGGACAAGGAATAAGATGAAATTGTTTTTAAATCGATTTCGGAAATTTAATTTTAATCATAATTTTTATATTTTTAATTTTCAGAGCTTGTTTTTAATCCGAATATAACATGTTAATATGTTTTTGGAATCAGAAATGATGAAAAATACGATAAACGTAATTTTGGTTCGTTTTATAAAAAAATAATTTTAATTACAATTTTTAGATTTTTAATGACCAAAGTCATTAATTAATTTTTAAGCCTCCAAGCTGAAATGCAATACCAAAGTCCGGCCTTCGTCGAAGATTGCTTGGCCAAAATTTCAATCAATGTGATTGAAAAATGAGGGTGTGACAGTGCCGCCTCAACTTTTACAAAATGCCGGATATGACGTCATCAAAGACATTTATCGAAAAAATTAAAAAACAGTCTGGGGATAGTACACCAAGGAACTCTCATGAAAAATGTCATAAAGATCGGTCCAGTAGTTTACTCTGAATCGCTCCACACACACACACACACACACACACACACACACACACACACACACACACACACACACACACACACACACACACACACACACACACACACACACACACACACACACACACACACCACGACCCTCGTCTCGATTCCCCCCTCTATGTTAAAACATTTAGTCAAAACTTGACTAAATGTAAAAAGAAGAAAAAGAGTTAAAAGACTAATCAACAAAGGACGGTTTTTGAATACAAAGATATCTCAGAATACTCAAATAACCAGCTTATTCACTTCGAATTCAGTGTTCACTATTTACTTCCATTTTAAAATTCTTTATTTGTTTATTTTAACTTTGTGTGTGCTGCTTTTAGGAATTACAGTGAAAGTTGGATTCAGACTAAAAAGTCATCGCTGCCCTCTTCCGTCTGTTGTAACTGTTTGGAAAAATGTGCTTTAAATGATTAAATACATTAAATACGTAGATAAATATATAGACAAATGCATAGAAAATAAACACATCAATACAAAATTGATTAAACACATACATAGAAATACATACATAAATCATTTGATAAATAAAAACACTGATAAATGCATAAACAAATATAAGAATAATGGAATAAAATTGAAACGATATATATATAAAAGTGGTTAACAACAAAAATACGAATGACTTCGGTTTACAGGTATCTTCAATTTTGTTTCTTTCTTGGTAGCTTGACTATTTTAAGATTTACTTTACCACAAAAGGTGGACCCCCTGATACAGGCTGGAGGTAATAGGGACCCCTGTCATTCGGAAAGGCGTATCCGTTTTCGTAGGGCTCTGTGCAGTCTGCAATGGAGAAATACATATCTTACAAATAGCGATTTTACACACAAACAAAAAGAAAAAAAGTTATAGTATTAAATACATTTTTGGTAAAAGCGTTCATCTGTCTTGCTTTCAGCAATTAGCAAATCGGTTCGTACAGTTGCAAACCTAATCTGAAGAATGAATTTGTGTGAAACAATGTGTGTCCGTTGCATAGCAAACGGAGTCCTTTCACATCACTGCAGCAGGACTCCCCTAATTGTGCGTTCCTGTGTCTTATACGCACTAGAAGTCGATCAAAATTACAACAAATTCTTGAAGGGGGTCCCGTGAAGCACTAAACCTGCACAGACCAGGTCCCAGGACGCACCTCGTATATTTGAGTTATCATGCGTACTGTCGAGAATGATTTTCAGACTGTACATCAGCCCTGAAAGTCCAACAAATGGTGTACTCGCCTTTGGCTAGTGATTCTGAAAATGTACTAGCCAGAGAGCAAACTTTACTAGCCAAAACAACAATTTGTTTCAGCAACTTTACTCGCATTTGGCGAGTAGATGAACATTTCTATTCGCCAGTTACATGTTTCTACTCGCCTTGGCAAGTAAAATAGTCGCCATTTCAGGCCTGTGAACGCCTGGTTTCAAGGTTACGAAGTATTTTTTATCATGTTCAACACCAGGGTTCCACTTGGGGTATGGAGATGCCGCTTTCAAACAGAATGGAGAAGAATGTACACTTGGCTGGATTTTGAAAAATAAAATGTTTGCCAGATGGAGTAACTTCTTTTTGGTATGACAAGTAGGGCCAAATAAAAATATCTGTTGGTTTAGAATAACCCGACAGACCCTATTTTTTCTCGTCGACACTAAAACTTTGTTTTCATTTCTAAAAAAAAAAAAAGAACTAAAAAAACAACATCTGGCACATTTTTCAAACCATACCGAGACTTTTTTTTATTTTTTTAAAGCCGACTGCCGACCCTATTTTTTGGGTCATGTTACCCTAAAAAAACCATATATTTTTGTTTGGCCAACACATCTGTGAAGGTTTCACAGAAATCCGTAAAATCGTTTTGGTCTTGGGACCCTCTACAGTTGCACTAAGGGGGTCCTTGGATTCCCTACAATTTTTAAATAGGGGCCCCTCTAGGTAGAGAGTTTTTTGGTGGGCCCTGCTTTATAGGTCTTCAGTGAAAAAAATGTATCCCCTCAAATTCAGTTTCAAATTGAAATGGACGCGCGCAAATAAATGTGTCAAGCTTTTTGCTTTGTGAAAAATGAAATGATATAATTCCATACGGGTTGTCTTACCTCTAATGTACCGTTCGCACAACTGACCACCATACTGGGGACGACAGCGACACGGCTTGGAAGTATTAGTTGTAACGGTTCCGCCATTTTGACAACTTTGTGTTGGAATGGGAATTGTGCCTGGCGTTTCCGCTTCCGTGGTCGATGGAGTTGTCACCCCTGTGCTTAGTGTTGTCTCCATCATCTCGCTGCCCTCTTCCGTCTGTTGTAGCTGTTTGGAAAAACGTGCTTTAAATGATTAAATACATTAAATACGTAGATAAATATATAGACGAATGCATAACAAATAAACACATCAATACAAAATTGATTAAACACATACATACTGATAGAAATACATACATAAATCATTTGATAAATAAAAACACTGATAAATGCATAAACAAATATAAGAATAATTGAATAACATATATAAAAGTGGATAACAACAATTTACAAACAATCGTTATCAAAACCAGGTCATTACAAATGTGCCACATACACATACACAAATCTGCTTTTCCAACACCAAATTAGCACTCTGCTGACGAACAAGTGTTTTCATTGGAATTATTTTAAACTAAAGACAAGGAAAGAAAAGCAATTACTTTGACCGGGAAAATCGACATTTTGCTCACCTTCTGAAAATAATAACACGACTCGGCAGACAAAGAAGAAATGTTACTGCTGCACATTTCAGGTAACACTGCCTCACTCATCCAGCATTGAACACTTTCCCCAGGGAAGGATGACCGGCAAGTCGTCACACCAAAGCATTCCTTCCTCTGGGAACATTTCTGAACACACTCCAGAGCTGAACGCATCGACATGGGGAGGGTGTCGTTATTGGTAGAAGCTGTTTTACACTTACTATACTTTTCTCCTTTTACTTTAACCAAGGCGTCTGCGGTTTTGCTCATTGTACAAAGAACAATGAGAATGACATATTTTGAAAAGTTTCCTATTTTCTGCATGATTTGCGTTCTATGATGCGCTTCGAACAATGGATAAGCTTGAAAACATAAAAATCGAAACTGTTCGTCCAAGTAATAAATGAACTCGTGTAATATTGTTTTTATTTTTCACACAACAGTTCTTGATAATGCACTGGTAGATCACTGATGTCTCTGTTAGAATCTTAGTTATGGCCTAAAAGTAATAAATAAATTTTTGTGTCAAACTTAATAAATCTGTTATTTAAGGTATCCGGAGAAACGACACTCCTGGACCCGTGTAACGCACAGATTGCACGGGCTTAGCAAAGAGTTTAAGTATGACATTTATTTTCATAAAACTATTGATTATAAATCCCAAACGCGTAATGGAAGACAGCAATGCAAACAGACAGAAGGGAATGAACAGGTTTATAAATGTTTCGAAAAGCGAAGCACAAACACGCTGTCTTGTGGACTAATACTGACCTAATACTACGAGCAGTGCAATACATGCAACATGCAACAATGCAGAGAACACACAGAAACTCGCTTGGCAAAGTTTAGGAAAACATCGATACATGTTTTCTATTTGTCCGAATTGTAAATATAAATAAAGACCCTTTTTCACAACATCGGTTTATGTTCAGCGTCTACTAGACAGATCTAGATGCGGAACTTTTGAGCAAGTGTACGCGGGAACGTGTACATTGTAACGTCATCAAACCTAGTTTTTACGTCACGCGTTTGCCAAGATCTGCAGTTTTGGTGAGAGCAAATCTACGTGTGCATTTCAGGGCCGGACTACCGGGGGTGTTATGGGGGTTGCGCAACCCCCCCCCCCCCCCTAGCCTAAACATGTACCTCACTTATTTAAAACATTTTTTATTATTGTTTATTTTATGCCTTTTCGTGCAAGGAGCGACCATTTTCCTATCTCAGAATATGACCTACCCATCAGCTGAACATCATCCTGGACCACCACTGGCAACCCCCCCCACCCCCCCCCCCCCCCTCCTCTTAGCCTAGTCCGGCCCTGCATTTGGAATATGGAGACAAAAAAAGGGAGTCACGGGTGACGCAATAGCAAGATCTAGATGTGGCACTTTTGAGGACGTGTACGGGAACGTGTACGTGTAACGTCATCAAATCTTGTTTTTACATCACGCGTTTGCCAAGATCTGCAGTCTTGGTGGGAGCAAAAAAACGTGTGTATCTGGAACATGGAGAAAAAAAGGGAATCACGGGTGACGCAATATCTACACGTACACGTACATGTCTTTGATACACGTTCGATCATCTAGAACACTGTATTGTCTATGTTTGTGCCCACGTGTGTGTGTGCTAAAGTATGTGTGTGTGTTTTAATGTTATCCGCCCCTGTAATCTTTCTTGCATGTAGGAAAGCGATTGATTGAGGTCTGAGAGACGAACTTTTAGTTACATTTTACTTGTTTTTACAATAAATGCTGTTTGTTATTTTCTTACACACTGGAACTTCTGTGTGTCTGTGTGTGCGTACTTGCGTGCGTGGGAGCGCGCACGCGTGTGTGTGTGTTGGGTGGGGGAGGAGGTGTGTGTGTGTGTGCGTGCGCGTGCGTGTGTGTTTGTATGTTTGTGTGTGTGTGTGTGTGTGTGTGTTTGTTTGTATGTGTGTGTGTGTGTGTGTGCGCGCGCGCGTGCGTGGCAGTGTGTGTGTGTGTGTGTGTGTGTGTGTTTGTATGTCAGTATGTGTGTGTGCGCGCGCGTGCGTGGCAGTGTGTGTGTGTGTTTGTGTGTGTGTGTTTGTGTTTGTGTGTGTGTGTGTTCATATATATATATATATATATATATATATATATATATATATAAAACATCAGAAATTGTGAAAGAAACAATTGAAAGTCAGCAGAGACTTATATATATATGTGTGTGTGTGTGTGTGTGTGTGTGTGTGTGTGTGTGTGTGTGTGTGTGTGTGTGTTTGCATAATGTTATCTGTAATCCACACTGCCTCTCTTTGCTAATTTTGTACGCACGGGAACGTCTTCGGATCAAACCAAACGCCTAAGCGAATACGCCACTTCTCTGCACTCGCAGCGGTGAGCCAAAGTTGCACTGAGCGACCTTTTCAAAATACCATTAGCCAACTGTTACAGCAACTCCGTTGTCAACATTCTCTTATTTGTCAACTCAAGAGTCCAAACAGTCGATAGGATCGCACTGCATGCATTGTCCCCTTTCCTCTGAAATTGTTTTGTGTTTTAACACGATTCTGACACATTTGCGATATCTGTTACCTGACTCAAAGCTGTGATAGAATTGTTTGTGGCTAAGTCAATAAGAGAAGCGGTCGGACGATGTTTGAAGAAAGCAATACCACAGAGAAAAAAATGTTGATTGCAGCAGCCTATTTTGTTCAAGACAGTGCAGTATATACTGATGAACTGACGTGTGTGTGTGTGTGTGTGTGTGTGTGTGTGTGTGTGTGTGTGTGTGTGTGTGTGTGTGTGTGTGTGCGTGTGTGTGCGTGCGTTTGCTAGAAAACTACTGGACAGATGTTTATGAAACGTCGCATGTGAATTCACACACACACACACACACACACACACACACACACACACACACACACACACACACACACACACACGTACACATTGTTCTGCTTCAGTAGAAATAATTTATTTTTCCCTTCAAAAGAAACTGGACATTCCTAGGGTAGCACAATTTCAGACTTGAACACACTATTATTTTTGGTACAGGTTATCCCCGTTAAACCAAAGTACAATTTGTAGCGATACTGTGTAATAGAAACATAACTTTCACTCGCAGCACACTTCAGTTATGTGTAACACATTGGGAAACAGATATCCTTGCCTCACTCTTTTTGAGAGAGCAACTGCTGTGTCACCAGGAGAAATGAACTGAAGTGTCTGCATCTTTCCAATCATTTCAGTTTGCTAAATATAACTGGTATGCCTGAAATGCCACGTTTGCTTTCAGATGCGAAAGTTTCCTTTGTTTTCTTTTATACTCTCTCCCTAAGTTGTACATTATCCAGGTGATGTGTTGACAATGCTACTAGTCAAATAGTTATTACTTTTGTAACAAAACCGAATTTGGCAATTTCATCTCACCCACAGTCAGTTTGCTGTTTAGAATTTTGCAATGTTCTTGGTAAGGTTGTCAAAAAAATGTTTGTTAAATTAAACAATCCCAAAACAAATAGGTCGGAGGTAGGTTACTTGTTATTTTCTAATACATTTTTTGGGGGGACAGTTTTTTTAATGTGTTTTATCAACACAGCTGCGTTTAGTTTGTATTGGGCGGAAATCTTGCGAGCTGTGTCCCCTGGATGTTGGAAAAAGAGTAACTTTCCTTGTACAGTTTGCAGAACTGAGTTTGTCATTTTTGGTAATGTATTTAAAAAAAATGTATAAAAAAAAAATGGTTTGTTCGAAGCGTCAAAAACAATGTTCTATATGGTCGAGGGGAAACATTAAGTTCTGTCAGGGAGTCGGACTCATCGAATTTGTTCTTGATCCACGAAATCAAGGGACTTAGGGTTGTGGATGCAGACGTTGGTACGCGGCCACAGGGGGCGGAGCGAGGTGGAGGGCGGGGGCGGGGGCGGACGCCTCGCTTCTCTCCCTTCCTTGCTGCTGCAGCACGTGGTACAGGGACACGGGTGGCGGGCGTCTGATGTCGTCATCACCTTGCTTGCTCATGTAGCCAGCCTGTCAAACATCGAAGAAGCAAAAGAACAAGACTTGAACAAGGTATAGTTAAAGTGTCCTCCTGGAATATTCTGGTGAAAAAAATCCACTTCATATCCCACTATTGAGGTCTAACGAATGACGTCTCACAACGTGCGCAGTCGTCCTTGGCGGTCAAGAAAGCCGCGGGCGCCGCCGCGATCATTGCGCAGAAGACACTTCTAGACCGCCAATATATTTTTGTGCGCATCACGTGCTCCACATAATTCGGCCGGAAACGAAGCAATTGGGAAACCTGCATTCGCGATCACAATGCGTTAAATGTGTACACAGGAGCTTTGGCACCCGGCGATCACAATGCGTCAAATGTGTACACAGGAGCTTTGGCACCCGGCCTCCTGGGACCCTCGAAAATTCCGCTTAGGGGGTCCATGGACCCTCTTAACATTCAAATTGCGGGTCCCGGGACCCTCTAGGACGGGCGTCCGCAGGGAGCCCTACAAGTAAATGTGACTGCGCACGAGAAAGAGAAACAAGTCGCGTAAGGCGAAATTACTACATTTAGTCAAGCTGTCGAACTCACAGAATGAAACTGAACGCAATGCCATTTTTCAGCAAGACCGTATACTCGTAGCATCGTCAGTCCACCGCTCATGGCAAAGGCAGTGAAATTGACAAGAAGAGCGGGGTAGTAGTTGCGCTAAGAAGGATAGCACGCTTTTCTGTACCTCTCTTTGTTTTAACTTTCTGAGCGTGTTTTTAATCCAAACATATCATATCTATATGTTTTTGGAATCAGAAACCGACAAGGAATAAGATGAAAGTGTTTTTAAATTGATTTAAACAATTTAATTTTGATAATAATTTTTATATATCTAATTTTCAGAGCTTGTTTTTAATCCAAATATAACATATTTATATGTTTTTGGAATCAGAAAATGATGGAGAATAAGATGAACGTAAATTTGGATCGTTTTATAATTTTTTTTTTTTAAATTTTCAGATTTTTAATGACCAAAGTCATTAATTAATTTTTAAGCCACCAAGCTGAAATGCAATACCGAAGTCCGGGCTTCGTCGAAGATTACTTGACCAAAATTTCAACCAATTTGGTTGAAAAATGAGGGCGTGACAGTGCCGCCTCAACTTTCACGAAAAGCCGGATATGACGTCATCAAAGACATTTATCAAAAAAATGAAAAAAACGTTCGGGGATTTCATACCCAGGAACTCTCATGTCAAATTTCATAAAGATCGGTCCAGTAGTTTGGTCTGAATCGCTCTACACACACACACAGACAGACACCAGGCATGGTACTCTTCCGCCGATCGGCGGAAATCCGCCGAAAACGAAAATCCGAAAAACAAAAAAACAAAAAAAAACAAAAAAATCTGCTGATTGACTTGAGATTATTATTTTTTCTTACTCAAGCCTTGTTATCTTTCACTTATATCCCTCTCAGCTTCAAGGAGAGGGCACTAAACACATTTGAATTAGTAAAAAGTCGTCAGCTTCAGGGGGCTTTGCCCCCTGACCCCCACAGGGGCGCTGCCCCTTGACCCCGCAAGGGGGCCTGAGCGGCCCCCTGGACCCCCGGCTTTATTTCAGCTGAAATTGCCATTCCTTCAGTACCATGCCTGTCACACACACACACACGCACGCATATACACCACGACCCTCGTCTCGATTCCCCCTCTATGTTAAAACATTTAGTCAAAACTTGACTAAATGTAAAAAAGATCAAACAGTATACTGTATTAACGTGTTAACGAATACGACGACACAAATGGAAAGGGAAATACTACGGTTTCGACCCGTGGGTCCTCTTCATTTTACAACGGTACATGTATATGACGAAATACACTTATAAAGTTCATGATCATGTCGTCATATACGTAACTTGATGTTGAAGTTCATCTCACACTTCACTATTAATTTACCAGGAAAGAATATGTTTCTGCCAATTCAAATAGACGGAGAGGAATCAATTGTTGTGTTTGTACATGGAGTCTCTTGACCAATTAGTAGATCTATACTTAGATGCGTGTTGACGTTCACCTCACATACTTTACCATGAACTTACCAAGAAAGAATATGTTGCGCTACAAATACCAGACGGAGAGGAATTAATTGTTGTATTTGTACAAGAGCCTGTCCTCCCACCTTTCCGTACAACGGAACCCCCCTCTTAAGACTCCCAGAGTAAAGACTTCCTCCCTTTTAAGATCCCGTTTTCTCAGATGTTTTTGTTGATAACGTGTGTAAATTACTCCCAGTTGAAGACTCCCTCCTTTTCTAAGACCTACTTTTCTCAGATTTATTTAAGTCTCAAAAGGGGGGTTTCCCTTGTGGATCCTTAGATGCGTGTAGGCGTTCACCTCACCTACACTATCTGTTAACCTTTAGCTTACCACGAAACAAGGGCTGTTGCTTTTACTGGCATACGGCGAAGAATCAGCGAGCAGCTTGTTGTATTTGTACATGATTCCGTTGTCCATCCATTTATAGGTCCTGAGGTGAACATTACCTTCTGGCGTTCACCTCACAGACACTATCTCTTTACCAATAACTTACCATGAAGGAAAGGCTGTTGCTATCACTTGAAGACGGCGAAGAATCAGCGAGCAGCTTGTTATATTTGTGCATAAGTCCTTTGTCCAACCAGTAAGGTGAACATTACCTTCTGTATACGCTCACGCCTCACTATCTCTTTACCAATAACTTACCATGAAGGAAGGGCTGTTGTTGCCACTACCAGACGGCGAAGAATCAGCGAGCAGCTTGTATGTGTGCATAAGTCCTTTGTCCAACCAGTAAGGTGAACATTACCTTCTGTATACGCTCACGCCTCACTATCTCTTTACCAATAACTTACCATGAAGGAAGGGCTGTTGTTGCCACTACCAGACGGCGAAGAATCAGCGAGCAGCTGGTTGAATTTGTACATGAGTCCGTTGTCCAACCAGTAGGTCCTGAGATGGTGACACATGTCGTAGATGGGTCGTCCCACCAGGCTCTTGTACACGTAGCGATCTTTAGGCGTATCCACCAGCATTCCGGGCTGTGGACATATAAACATTAGTGAGGGGCAAAGAAACTGTTTCTTTACACCCCCGAAATGGGGATGTATAGGATTCGTCAGTTTGTCCTTCTGTCTGCACTCAAATCTTTGGTGTTTATCGGCCGATTGAGCTCAAATTTGGTAGGTACCGTTTTCAAATTAATGCTAAAGTTTCAACAGAAGCTGGGGGCCACCCATATTCCCCGCCTACCAGCCCCTGAACCCTTGTCTTCTTCTTCTTCTTCTTCTTCTTCGTTTATGGGCTGAAAATCGCACGTACTCTCGCGTTTTTTGCACAATTAAGTGGGGTTTTACGTGAATGATCGTTTTTACCCCGTTCATACGCCGCTTTTGAGGGAAGCATTCTTGGTATTTTCGTGTTCGAATTCGGGCCGGGACGGACACGGGTCAACTTTATGTGCAGACCCAGAGACGGAAGCCATGTCCCACCCCCGTGTCATCACAATGGCACGTAAAAGACCTTGGTCATTCTGCCATAAGTGCAGGTGGCTGAATACACCTAAACACGCAGACACCTGGGTAGCGCGACTCCGTTGCTGCTAGCTTTCCACTGGGAGGAAGCGACCCGAATTTCCCAGCGATGGGACAATAAAGTAATGAGAAATGAGAAAATGAGAAATGAGAAATGTTTCTATAACCCACCGAACTCTGACATGGATTACAGAATCTTTTCCGCGCGCACTTAGTCTGCACATAAAGTGACTTGGGAGATCGGAAAAATATCCACCCTTCCAGGCGCGGCCGGGATTCGAACACGTGACCTTCCGCATGGGAGGCCGGTGTAACACGAGAAAATTACTCCCACGAGATTTTTACTCCGGAGTAAACATTTCGTACGAAAAAGTTACTCCCTTTACGAAAAAAGCACTCCCCCATTGCACGAGAAAATTACTCCCCAAGACAGGTGAGTTCCGAGTAAACATTTCGTTCAAAAATGTTACTCCCCTGACGAATAAATAACGAATAAAGTACTTCACCCCAACACGAGCAATTAGTAACTTCCCATGCCAGGTGTACGAAATTGTTACTCCCTTGTCCCCTTGTTAGTCTTGGTGGTGGAAGGGGTGGAAGGAGGGTAGCGCGACATTCGTGTGCGCGAGATCACTTACTGGCATTATCCCTTCGCCCGCATCCCATTTTTGCGTACGACTGAGATTTTTACTGGAAGTAAAAAAAATGGGGAGTAAAAATTTCGTGGAGGGAGTAATTTTTTCGTGCCTTGGGGACTTCTTTTCTCGTACGAAAAGTGTACTCGGAGTAAGAATTTCGTACGAAATATTTACTCCGGGGTAAATTTTTCGTGGAGTAAAAATTTCGTGTTACACCGGTGTCTTATCCACTAGGCCATTGCTCCCATCTAAAGTAGTAGTTACATTGTTATTATGCCTGTTTGGCTTTACTTATCTTGCCATTCTGACATGCATGAGTAAGCTCGTGAGTCTAGATCATCTATACAAATGTTATATCTGTGGGGGTCGCAGAACTCCTTATTTCAGGGGTGAAGCATTCATAGAGGATCTGTATTTTTTTTCTTTAAATATAGTTGGTAGTGGTCAGTTTAGAAGCCACTCTTTATCTCAAACACTAGGTCCAGCTCTGTCTCTCACCAAGGTGTGTGTGTAGAATCGTCGCTCCTGGTGCGGCACGACGAAAGGGACGATGTAATGGTCGATGAAACACGCCTGGAGATCCTCGTCCTTCACCGCTGTCAGTCCCTTCGGTCCCTGCACGTGACAATGGTCAGTTGGTGAATTGCGGGAAATAACTCTAGCGGTGTTTATACTGGCTGTGGGACAGTTGCGCCCCTTCCAAACAGGGAGGCATACAGGCGCCGCCGAATTGTGAACTTTAGTGACAATGCAGTCACAATGAATAGTTCGCTTGAGTCCATACAGTCATCAGCGGTTATACCGAGCAACTCCCTATAGCCTCTCTCTCTCTCTCTCTCTCTCTCTCTCTCTCTCTCTCTCTCTCTCTCTCTCTCTCTTTCTCTCTCTCTTTCTCTCTCTCTCTCTCTCTCTCTCTCTCTCTCTCTCTCTCTCTCTCTCTCTCTCTCTCTCTCTCTCTCTCTCTCTCTCTCTCTGTCTCTCTTTGTATGAAGCTTTTAAGTTAAGATAACCTGTAATGTCTTAGTTAAGTGCCGTGTAATGTTGTTTTAGTATGTATTACGATTTTCATTTTTACATTTAGTCAAGTTTTGACTAAATGTTTTAACATAGAGGAGGAATCGAGACGAGGGTCGTGGTGTGTGTGTGTGTGTGTGTCTGTCTGTCTGTGCGTGTGTGTGTGTGTGTAGAGCGATTCAGATTAAACTACTGGACCGATCTTTATTAAATTTGACATGAGAGTTCCTGGGAATGATATCCCCGGATGTTTTTTTCTTCATTTTTTCAATAAATACCTTTGATGACGTCATATCCGGCTTTTTGTAAAAGTTGAGGCGGCACTGTCACACCCTCATTTTTCAATCAAATTGATTGAAATTTTGGCAAAGCAATTTTCGACAAAGGCCGGACTTTGGTAAGGTATTTCAGCTTGGTGGCTTAAAAACTAATGAATGAGTTTGGTCATTAAAAATCGAAAACTTGTAATTAAAATTATGTTTTTTATTAAACGATCAAAAAACAATTTCATCTTATTTATCGTAATTTTCTGATTCCAAAAACATATACATATGTTATATTTGGATTACAAACAAGCTCTGAAAATTAAAAATATAAAAATTATGATTAAAATTAATTTTCCGAAATCGATTTAAAAACAATTTTATCTTATTTCTTGTCGTTCCCTGATTCCAAAAACATATAGATATGATATGTTTGGATTAAAAACAAACTCAGTAAGCTAAAAAGAATAGACATACAGAAAAGCCTGTTATCCTGCTCAGCGCGACCACTACCGCACTATTCTGCATAGCTTGTCGATTTCACTGCCTTTGCCACGAGCGGTGGACTGACGAAACTACGAGTATGTGGTCTTGGTGAAAAAAGCAGTGCGTTCAGTTTCTTTCTGTGAGTTCGACAGCTTGACTAAATGTTGTTATTTCGCCTTACGCGACTTGTTCTTTCTTTTGCGCCTGTTCAATGCAATTATATGCAATGTGAACTTTTTCAAGCCCCGTCATAAGAGGCAATGGCCTAATGAATAAACTCTCTCTCTCTCTTTGTATGCCTCTCCATCTCGCTTACTCTCTGTTCCTCTCTCTGTCTCCCTAGCCCTCCATCTCTCTCTCTCTCTCTCTCTCTCTCTCTCTCTCTCTCTCTCTCTCTCTCTCTCTCTCTCTCTGTCTCCCTAGCCCTCTCTCCCTAGCCCTCTTTCTCTCTCTCTCTCTCTCTCTCTCTCTCTCTCTCTCTCTCTCTCTCTCTCTCTCTCCCCGCCACCCCTCCCCCCGCCACCCCCCTAATCTCCCTCCTCCTTCTTCCAAGGAGATGAACCGAGTTACACGGCATTTATCATCTTACCACGTTGACATCGTAGACGACGTCCTTGAGAAGAGTTGGGTCCTCAAGACTGCCCAGGTTCTGAGCGTTGTAGCCCACAGGGAGATCCCACCGAGACTCATCCGGCCGTGCCATGCCTGGAGTCGGTCTCATAGGCAGGTTTCGGTCTTGTGCATTGTTTCCAAGCTGAGAAAAAAGAAGACGAAGGAGAAGAAAAAGAAGAAGAAGAAGCCAATTTTGTCGATTTCTTAAAAGTCGATATTTGAATCACAAAGGTGACACCATTGAATTCTGTATTTGCCTCCTAGATCCAAAAATATGTGACCCTCCACCACGAAATGAGTCGCATGTCACCTCGCGCGGTTTTGCGCTAGGCTTAATATAAGTCCGGTGAGTGTCTGGTAACAGTGTGAGGGTCACCTTAGTCACAGGCTTATAACTCAAACAGTTTTTGCTCTTTTCTAAATCGGTTTTCACCACTGGATAGAGCATAACAAACTCTTTAGGAAAATGTAAAAATATGAAAATCATGCAAATGTGACATGCGACTCATTCCGTTGTGGAGGGTCACATATATGGTTTTGTTGTGTTTGATTGAAAAATGGGCTTAAAAATGAAGATAACCATTAAATAGCGACTTTCTTTATTGCTTGAAGAAGACACATACAATTATCATTTCTCTGTTCCTTATTATTTGCTGATTCCCAAAATATATAGTTTATGGTGTTTGGCGATGAAAATGTGTTTAAAATGCAGAAATTTCTTGAAAGGAAATAATGCTTATAGTCATAGACTGTACTGATTGTAGACTCTGTTCGGCCGATCAAGATAAACGAACTTCATATCAAGTCTGGAACACGCAAATGACGTCACATTGAAAGGGGAGAGATTATGAAACCACCTTGCCACTTTCGTTCCCTCAGACACAATACAGATTTTGCCCCAAGATTATTTTCTTCTTCTTCTAACTTTCTCTCTCTCTCTCTCTCTCTCTCTCTCTCTCTCTCTCTCTCTCTCTCTCTCTCTCTCTCTCTCTCTCTCTCTCTCTCTCTTTCTTATTTGATTGTCCAACTTATGTTAAAAATCGTGTAAAGTACCTAACACAGTCGCACAAACTTAACATAGTCCAATTGTTGAAATACAGAAATGACGATTTAATTGTTAACACTACAGACTATGTGTTTATTTCCTTTAATTTAAGATATTCTCTACTAGTAAACTACAGTTTTTGATTCGTGTGATTGTTTATGCATTTACATATCTTTATTTGACTGTTTCCTAGTATAACTGTTTGATCATATTAAGTATTGTATACATTGTGTTCGCCCTTGGAAAGGGCCCTTAGGCTAATTCCAATAAACTTTCCGTATTCTGTATTCCATATTCTCTCTCTCTCTCCCCTTGTTTGACAAAGAAAGTCGGAAAGAACCGGGCGTATTTCAGTGCAATCGCTTAAACTCGGCGTTCTTGTTTTTTTGTTCTTTTTTGCCTATCTCAATGCTTTTGTTCATAAAACGAGAAGTAAACATCTCAACTTTTTGTGTGCTTTCTATTCACTAGGAGCTGTTGGAACATATAATATTCTTGTACCTGTGGGGGACTGCGAAATCCCGACAACGATGGAGGTGCTGCTACCGATTGGGACTTCTCGTTCTGTGTTGAGGAAAATACAGCGTTGATAGTTAGAATGGTAGATAGATAGATAGAGAGAGAGAGAGAGAGAGAGAGAGAGAGAGAGAGAGAGAGAGAGAGAGAGAGAGAGAGAGAGAGAGAGAGAGAGAGAGAGAGAGAGAGAGAGAGATTATGTCAGATAGACAGGCAGACAGATAGACAGACAGGAAAATAGGGGCGGGGAGGTTGACTCATCAACAGCATCGACCTTACAGGGACGTAGCACCCGGTAGGGCATGTAGGGCGACCGCCCGACCACTTTTTCCGTAAAAAAAAAAGAAGAAAAAAAGAGAGAGAGAGAGAGAGAGAGAGAGAGAGAGAGAGAGAGAGAGAGAGAGAGAGAGAGAGAGAGATCTACCAACAGAACACCCCACGTAGTATTCACGCGATGGCATAAGGTCGGTTTTTTGGTTTTTTTTGTTGTGTGTGTTAGTCTTGGTCAACTGCTGGAATAGGATGACGTCTTATTTTGACGAGAACGTCACACGTGACGAGTTCCGTCAGGCCATAAAAGTATTGGCGCCAATTTAGTGAAAATTGCTTCTTCGTCCGTCTGCTCCCATGAGAAACAATGGAGGTAAGAAATGTTTTGTATATTCTGTGTGTGAAGCTGGGGTCAGACTGAGGGGTGAGTGATTGTGTGTCAACCGTAAGTACGCCATAACAATTGAGTAACACAGTAACTTGTGGGGTTAACAGTGTCACATGAAACAACATGTAGAGAGAGAATTGAACAATGGACACAAGTGTGCATCCTGGTTGTGATGGATCGAAAACGCGCTAAAAATATTCTGACAAATCCCTCTATTTTTCAGTCATCACTCAGGCTGCCAATGTTGATGGCTGGACGGATCAATAAATTGCTTGTTTAGAAGTAAACCAGTTTGTCAATCCTTGCTTTTTAACACACTAGACAATAATGAAGACGAAAGTCATTTGAAGTAAGTGCTCATCACATTCAACGTATCGGAATTTAGATATAAATGTAAGTCGATTGATAATCACTGATACATTCACCAGCCCGTTGTTTGGTGGAGGATGGAAAGATGATTAGATGGAACTGAGCTCAGAAGGCACGAAATCGCATCATGTTTTCTTTCTTTTTTAGACCATTACAAGGGGACGGGAAGGGGGGGGGGCGGTAGTGTAAGCCCCATATTTCCTTAGCTGTCTCAGCATTTTGTCTTCCATTTTTTTCCGCCCTACCACTTTTATTAGGTGTGCTACGTCCCTGCCTTAGCCCCCATATCACAAGTGTATGGTACGTGTCATTAGTGTCACAACGATCGTACAGGCCGGATATACAACAAAATAATAATGACGAAAGGCTGGTCTCTTGGGCTTCAATAGGGATGAGGCCTCTTTAAAGATGGTACAAAGCAAACCAAAGCACAAACAGGGGGTGGGGGTGGTTTAGTCTTTATTTAAACTTTCCACAAACTCACAGTGCTTTTGGTTTTTTTAATTCTTGAATTAACAACATTAGCAACCTGTCTGTGTCGGTTTTCATCTCTACTATCGTCACAACATCAACGACGATCATTAATCCAAAAAACAGATAGATTGCTAACGTTCCAAAACTCAGTCAGAATTAAACAAAAATAGAATTGTGGGTTATTGCAACGTTTAATTATTGACAAAGCAAAACGTTACATAAACATTTTTGCATAAATGACAGACCTGTTGACGTTGTCCTTTCAGTTCTAGGAACTCCGCCACCGGAGGTGGTGCTTGAGTCACACCCAAAGATGGTGGTGGTGGTGGAGCATTGGCACTCTGTGGAAAAAAACTTCTTTTTACATTTAGTCAAGTTTTGACAGCTTAACTTAATGTTTTTATACCGCTTCACGCGATCAGCTGTAAATAGCCATGTACATAATTACTGTTTGAAATTTTCTTTTCTTTTTCATGCTTACTTTTGAATGCCGTGTCTCTGTTCGTGTTGTTGCCTTGTCATCTTCATGCAATTTATGCGTAAGTGTATATGATTATGCTTGAGTTGTTAATGCGAAAGATTGTGTATGAGTGCGCCTTGAGTCGCCTTGTGGTGAGATATGTGCGCGTTATAAATTCTCGTATTATTATTATTATTATTATTATTATTATTATTTAAGTTATTGAGACATCCCAGTGCACTAAGGGATTTATAGAGCAAATCGAGAAAATTCATTATTGAACGAAGCGCATAGCGCTGAGTTCAATAATTATTTTCGAGATTTGCTCTATAAATCCATTTGTGCACTGGGATTGTTTCAATAACGATATTGTCGGTACCGCCAGAGAAAAAAGAAGATACAACACGCACATTTTGCTACGCGCATTTGAATAGGCATAACTGTGTGGTCAGCTCGTAGAAGATCTACTTTTGTGGGGGCTGTCTCAAGTGTGTCGTGCTTTCATCACACGCAAACTCTTGTTTTAATTTCTGTTGGTAAATTCCAGTGTAGCGTTAAGCTAAACAGTGATGATCTTTCAGAGAGACCTCATTTGAACTCGGAGAAAGGACTGTGTTCTTAGTTATTTGCGATTCGAAACCTCTAGTCGAGCTTCAACGGATTGACTGTGCAGAGTGACTCCCCAAGGTCGACGGTTAGCACATTTTCAACTGAAATAAATGTGGCATGCTTCTCGTGTGGTATCTTCACTCATCGGGGAGTCTGGTACTAAATATGAACGGTAAGAATGCTCTGAACCCTACACGTATTATATCCCCATCGTTTTTTCGTTCACATTTGCCCAACATGTTAGTTTTCTGAGCGGGGTTTATGTCGTCTGCTAGCCTAGGGCAATCGAACCACTGCAAGCCTCATTCCAAAAACAAAAATTGCTCGTCACGTTGCACTGAGTCTGCACGCATGAGGCAGGCTAATAAGTCTTATATATGGTACGGACGTTCTAAACCTTACACGTTTTCGATTCCGATTGTTCTTGCCTTGAAATAATAATTCGGAAAAGAACTTGGTTTGATCTGCTGGCACCAGCTGCACCCCATTTATGGTAATGGAACATGTCCTTTTGACAAGCTGCACTCCTGTGAAGGCCATGAACACGGTGTTTTCGGTAGATAACAATAACAATAACAATAACAGCACTTTATTGTCCATTAAAATATTGCATAAAAATGGAAATTTTTCTTCGGCACACCCTGTCTGCCTGTAAACGATTATAACAACAATTGTATAGGACGACACACATAAAACATAAAACATAAAAGGGATACAATCAAATATGATATTGCACTATGTAAATTTACCTTCTCATATCACAGGAGTTGGGTTTCACAGCCGAATAATCACATTACAAATATTTCCCACATACCTTCACATGTACACATTGTTTGTTTGTTTTTTGTTTTTTCCCCAGCCGACCAGCCTCTACGTGATGCGAGAAGAATTTAAAATGGTGACTGCAGAAGGCAGGAATGACTTTTTAAACTGGTTTTTGCGTGCCAAAGGGACCTTATAACGTTTACCTGAAGGGAGAATTTCGAAACAGGGGTTGAGAGGATGGATCGGATCACGGACAATTTTGAGAGCTTTCCGCTTAATGGCAGCTTCGTAGAGACTGGTCAGCTGTCGTTGGGGTTGCCCAACAAGCTTGCTAGCCGTCGCAACAATGCGGTGGAGTTTAGCTTTGTTTTTAACATTTGTGGTACCATACCATGTCACAATGTTAAAAGTCAGTATGCTTTCAATCAAACTGCGATACACAAGTTCCATAACACTTTGATTGACATTAAAATATTTAAGCTTCCTGAGAAGAAAAAGTCGCTGCTGAGCTTTCTTATAAACAGCATGAACATGATCACTAAAAGTCAGCTTATTGTCAATTGAAACCCCAAGATATTTGAAGGTTTCCACAAGTTCAACCTCCTTGTCGCTTATTCTCACTTTTTGGGGACCACAATTATCACTCTTTCCTCCAAAAATCATTTCTTTTGTTTTGCCTACATTCAACTGCAAGAAACTGGACTTGAACCATTCATTCAGAAGATCAACTTGGATAAAATACTTTGACAAAGTTTCGTCGTCCTTCAGACGCCCAACGAGGGCCATGTCGTCTGCATATTTAATGAGGGCTAGAACTGGATCATTTAAAAGCATGTTGTTTGTGTAAATGGAAAAAAGGACAGGAGAGAGAACACAACCTTGTGGGGCCCCGGTGTTTAAAACAACTTCGTCTGAAAGCACAGAATGACCAAACAAACGGTTGCTGAGGCTGACACGTTGTGGCCGATCGCATAGGAACTCCCTGATCCAGAAAATCAAATTATTGTTCACATCTAACTGGACTAACCTCTGGATAAGTATATGGGGCTGAATCGTATTAAAGGCTGATGAAAAATCCATAAAAAGAACTCTAACCGTGTTCCCTGCTGTATCTAAATGGCTGACAATCATGTTGATAAGCGTGAGTGTAGCATCTTCGACGCCTCTCTTTGCCCTATATGCGAACTGAAGGGGGTCCATGCGATCTGCCACAGACTCAGTGAGCTTGTTACAAACAAGCCTCTCCATACATTTCGCTACAACAGAAGTCAGTGCCACAGGGCGAAAATCATTTAGTTCTTTTGCGTTTGGTTTCTTGGGTACAGGTGTTATAGTGGAAGTTTTCCAGGAACGAGGCATAAAATGTACATCGAGAAAGAGCTGAAACAGCTGAGTAAAAACTGAACCAAGCTGATCAGCACACACTTTCAAAACACGTCCGCCTAAACACGATAGCTCAAAGCCATTCGTCTGCATGTAGTCAGCGATCTGGTCGACTTTTGCTTGGTACCGCCCCATTTTGTTTTGATTGTTCTTTCTGACTTGCAGTTGACTGCTTCCCAGAGGGCCATGTCATCGGCAAACAGAGACAATGAGGCCTCCTTGAGGTTCAGGTTTGCTGCATCGTGGACCATGATGCTGAACAATATGGGGGCTATGATGCTTCCTTGAGGCACCCCCATATCTAGGACATGTGTTTGAGAGATGGACTGCCCCACTCTAACAGCCATGGACCTGTCTGTGAGAAATTCCTGGACAAATTCCAGCAGGCGCCCTGAGATCCCCATGTTGGACATTTTCTGAATTAGCTTTCCATGCCAGACCGTGTCGAATGCTCTTCTAATGTAGAAGAAGGTTGCCAGCACTGTTCTGCCTCGTGCTTTAGCCTTCTTGATGTGGGCTGTAAGTTTTACCACATGCTCCATGCAGGCTCGACCCTTTCTGAAGCCTGCCTGGCAGAGGGGAAGAATGTTGTCCTTTTCAAGAAAGTGTTCTAGTCTGTTTTTTACAATTCTTTCGTATACCTTGCCAAGGTGAGGTGTGAGTGAAATTGGACGGTAGCTTGTCGGCAGGTGCCGGGGTTTACCGTCTTTGGGAAGAGCAATCACCAAAGCGTTTTTCCAAGCTGAGGGAAGTTTTGAGCTCGCCCAACAGTGCTGGTAAAACTGTTGCAGCACTTCCAGCATGGGCTCAGGAAACCGGCGTATCATGTTGTATAAAATGGGGTCTAAGCCGGTTGCAACATTTCCGGATTTGATTCCTTGGATTGCCTTCCTCAACTCATTGATACCCAGATCCTGGTTTATCGGCAGTGAGTTCTCTTGTGTTTTTTTTGTGTTTGTTTTTTTTCTTTTTAAATTGCTGGAAATTTTATTTTGTTTGCAGCATCATACACGATTTCAAATTTTGTGTGTGGTTTCTTTCCCAATCAAAGTTTTAACATGCTTTTGAAGAATTGATGGGAACACTTTAAAATCTTTCTGTACGTACGATCTTTTCCCAGTCTGTGAATTCAGTGTGAGAACCCGTATTGTAAGTTCGTTGTCACTATGGGCATTAACAGCGTGGTTAATAACATCGTCAAAGAGCTCATGATCAGAGTGACCGTAGTGTGCATCTGAAATTTATGTGTTTAACTGTAACAACTTGAAGAAAGAACAAGCCTGCGTTACTTGACTGAAATGCAAAAACCTCCAACTACTGTCACGTAAAACTAGCTAAAAAATACATGAAAATGGAGGTTGGAGAAAAGTTTCAATGCCTGGGGCACGTAACAAGGGAAGACTGGGGCCCGTGACTGTCAGAAATGGAAAAGTCTGGGGCGCGTAAACACTGTGTACAAGGGTACCCTTTTATTTTGTTCTCGTACTTCTTCACGATACATCTTGTCATTATGCACGTTTCCCCTAAAGTTAAAGAGAGTCTAAAAAATCTGTTTTTGTGGATAGCGTATCTTTAGTGTTTTTACAATTTTTTCTCTCCAACGTAGTCACATTTTCGTTGAAATCAAGTTTTCTTGAGTGATTGTGCTTAAACAAAACGCCTAAAATTCAAACAAAAACACTGCTTAGTGCAGAAAACATTCACAACCATAACTAAACTAATCTGTTTTTAGTACGCTTCTGATTCTTTTTTATAATACAATTTTAGCCAGCATACATTCACACCGCTTTCGCCCTCTGGGTACAAAATAGGGCCTAACAACAGTCTCAGTGGGTACGTATATTGGGCGTAGCGTGTCTCCACACGACTCGAGTGGCAAAGAACATACCCTGCAATTCCCGTCTCAGTCAGTGAAGCCGTTTTGTCATCATACCCGGCCACAGACGGACACACAGAAACCAGCTTCTTTTTTTCTTCTTTTTTTTCTTCTTTTTTTTTCCTATTTAAGGAGATCAGACTTTTTTTTTGTCCCATCAGCGGGTACTATTCGGAAAGGTTTTTATTTTTATTGTGATGTCGCCTACTGTAAACGTATAACCCTTTCACTCGCACTCTCTCTCTCTTTCTTGATAACTTTCTTTCTCTTCCGTCTGCGTGCTTGTTTGGAATTTGTTATACAATATGTTTTTTTCAGTTACACGCAAAATGGAAATTTTTTACTGGACATTCTTTTTATATTTAGTCAAGTTTTGACTAAATATTTTAACATCGAGGGGGAATCGAAACGAGGGTCGTGGTGTATGTGCGTGTGTGCGTGTGTGCGTGTGTGTGTGTGTGTGTGTGTGTGTAGAGCGATTCAGACTAAACTACTGGACCGATCTTTATGAAATTTGACATGAGAGTTCCTGGGTATGAAATCCCCGAACGTTTTTTTAATTTTTTTGATAAATGTCTTTGATGACGTCATATCCGGCTTTTCGTGAAAGTTGAGGCGGCACTGTCACGCCCTCATTTTTCAACCAAATTGGTTCAAATTTTGGTCAAGTAATCTTCGACGAAGCCCGGACTTCGGTATTGCATTTCAGCTTGGTGGCTTAAAAATTAATTAATGACTTTGGTCATTAAAAATCGGAAAATTGTAAAAAAAAATAAAAATTTATAAAACGATCCAAATTTACGTTTATCTTATTCTCCAATATTTGCTGATTCCAAAAACATATAAATATGTTATATTCGGATTAAAAACAAGCTCTGAAAATTAAATATATAAAAATTATTATCAAAATTAAATTGTCGAAATCAATTTAAAAACACTTTCATCTTATTTCTTGTCGGTTCCTGATTCCAAAAACATATAGATATGATATGTTTGGATTAAAAACACGCTCAGAAAGTTAAAACAAAGAGAGGTACAGAAAAGCGTGCTATCCTTCTTAGCGCAACTACTACCCCGCTCTTCTTGTCAATTTCACTGCCTTTGCCATGAGCGGTGGCCTGACGATGCTACGAGTAAAATGGCATTGCGTTCAGTTTCATTCTGTGAGTTCGACAGCTACTTGACTAAATATTGTATTTTCGCCTTACGCGACTTGTTTCCTTTTGCAATTACTTCTTTCTCTCTCCCTCTCTCTCCCTCTCTCTCCCTCTCTCTCTCTCTCTCTCTCTCTCTCTCTCTCTCTCTCTCTCTCTCTCTCTCTCTCTCTCTCTCTCTCTCTCTCTCTCTCTCTCTCTCTCTCTCTCTGCTTGTTTGTCGTTTGTTTTTATTACTTCTTTAATTGATATTCCAACATTTTTAAAACGTATTATCATTAGATTAAACCCTCCCATGGGCGAGGGCTGGATGTAAAAAAGCACCTGTTTGCTTATGCCATTACCCTCGTTAATAAAGAATTTGTCATTGTCATTGTCATTGTCATTGTCTCTCTCTCTCTCTCTCTCTCTCTCTCTCTCTCTCTCTCTCTCTCTCTCTCTCTCTCTCTCTCCCACACTTTCTCTCTCCCCCCCCCTCTGTCTCTCTCACTCTTCCTCTTTGCGCCCTCCCTCTCTATTCCTTCCCTCCCCCTCTCTCCCCCCCCCCCATCCATATCTCCCCCTCTCTCCCCCCCCCCCATCCATATCTCCCCCTCTCTCTCTCCCTCAGTCTCCTCTTGCTCACCCTCTCTCTCTCTCCCTCCATGCCTCTCTCCCTCTCTCTATTTCCCTCCTCTCACCTCTCACTCTCTGTCTAAAGTGTACTGCACCGTTAATGGAAAATAGTCGTTCACTCGCAGACTGACATTTGTATGGCGTTTACAGTTTCTTCTTTTGATTACTGACACTCTCATACCTACACGCTCATAGCTATACTCACATCCATGCTCACACATAAACCAACACACGTACTTAATCGCATCCGGCCTATACACTCACACACACACACACACACACACTTTTTCCATGCTATTTCTTCATTTCTTTCTCTCTCTCTCAGTTATTGATATAAATGTTTACTTGGCTCATTCACTTTCTTATTGTTCCTTCCGTCATCATGTCTCCTTTTTTGTGTGTGTATTAACTGGTGTTTTATTTCATTTTCAATCAACTGTTACACCTTTTTTCTTTTACATTTCAGGTTATATTTCCATTAAATTACTTTTTAATTCAACAACAATCTGTGTGTGCGTGCGTGCGTGCGTGCGTGTGTAGTTGTGCGTCTGTTTATTCATTCGTTTGTTTGCGTGCACATGTGTGTGTAGGGGGAGGGGTGTGTGTGTGTCAGTGTGTGTGTGTGTGTGTGTGTGTGTGTGTGCACCCCATCCCCCCCTACCACACACTATTATGAGCTGAGTATTTGTGCCTCGATATTTTATTTATGTTCTTACGTTTTATGTTGTTTATTATGATTCACCACACCCGAGTTTCTCGTAATTGAGATAATACAGTGTTCTTTGTCTAACACACATGCACACACGCGCGTAGGCTAAACAAATCCAATCTTGACTTTCAACTTTATATTTAACATACATCCTGTTCACAATTAACGAGGACAAACATAATTTATAAATACTCAAGTACAACAATTTATCTTTTGTAAAAATTCGGACACACATTTTCCCAATTAATATGAAAGTCACTGAACTTATCTTCTTTTTACTACACCTTATATCTTGATTCCCCAAACACTGATTGAGTTCTGCCTTTTCAAATTTACCAGTAACCCAAACGTTCGCTCTAACCAACCTATTTTGTCCAAAACAGTTTTACCGATACACAATCATTAAAAAAAGAAGAGGTTTAACATAACCGACTTCGATCGCTACCACATAAACAAAAAATGTTTTATTCTCCCCAACATTCTGGTCAACAAAATCATTATTATAGACAGTCATTCAATTTCAAGACAATCATCACAGCTTTGAACCGACCCGTTCGTTCAACCAGTCAGAAGCAACAACTATAGTAAAAGTTACAGCGCGATCAACGTTAACCCATTTACGAACTTGCGATGAGATGTATTTCCTCTGGTCACCAAGCCTACCGTTTACAAACGCATGCGCACTAATTGGGATTCCCCCAATTTCCTCGACCTTGACCTCAGAACTCTCGAAGCCACTACTTCGGCTTTCAATTTAGCTCTTGCATACCGAGTAGCTGACAACTTTGCTTCCGAAGTTCCCACTTTCAATGTTAATTTGCAGGGTCTCTCACTTGACATCATTATACGACGATATCGCTTCTTAAGGGTCCTTACCCATCCAACGCATACTACAATTGCAGGACATTCCTGTTTTTTAAGGCAGCTCATTGGGAAATGAGCTCAGACAGAATATCGAAGACGTGAAATGCGTCAATCGAGCAACTGTCGTAACTTGGCTACAATGAGACGGTCGCCTACCTTGCACCATAGACACGAACTGTGACATTCTTGTTTAATTTAGGTGAAATGCTTGAAACAGAATGGCTCAAAACCGACAGTTCCATCAGTTACTGACCGAAATAAACGTGCTCAAGTCATGCAGCGAAGGTGGCGAGCTTTCAAACTATCACGACTGAATAACTCATAACACATGTTTTCATCATACCATTTAATACACGGGTAACATAGTGCAGTGGTTAGGGTGTCGGACTTTCGTTCTGTCGCTCAGGGTTCAAATGCTGCCTTAAACAACTTTTTTTCTCTATTATATATATATTTTTTTATTAATCTTTTTCCTTTTAGGCCCCTGCAGTTGCATTCAGGCTGCAACAACCGGTTTTGCCTCTGTGTTATTTTTTGTTATTTGCCAAAGAAACCTTCCTATGCTTTGGAAAAAAAAATCAAATCATGTCTTGACTTTCAAATGTACGCGCCTGTGTATGCGTGTGTCACTGAGTGTGTGTGTGTGTGTGTGTGTGTGTGGGTGGGTGTTTGTGGGTGTGTGTGGGTGGGTGTTTGTGGGTGTGTGGGTGGGTGGGTGTTTGTGGGTGTGTGAGTGTGTGTGTGTGTGTGTGTGTGTGTGTGTGTGTGTGTGTGTGTGTGTGTGTGTATACGGTGTGTGTGTGCATGGTGTGTGTACCACGGTGTATGTAAGAGAGAGAGAGAGAGAGAGAGAGAGAGAGAGAGACTGAAAGAGAGAGAGAGACTGAGAGAGAGAGAGAGAGAGAGAGAGAGAGAGAGAGAGAGAGAGAGAGAGAGAGAGAGAGAGATGGTGGCTCACCCCCTGTAGCCGTCGCCGATAAGTCCTGCACGTGTACGTTTTTTTTTTAGGTCGCACCATTTCACGCGCACTTGGTCTGCTATATATGCCCAGGCAGTGTCTTTGATGTTTTATAGTAAGGCTGCTCTGACATTTGCTCAGAATAATATTTCTTTCGTTAAAAACTTCTGTCAACTGCACAGCAAT
>NC_090259.1:22187433-22212433 GCF_037325665.1 Littorina saxatilis
CTGACCGAACACCATGTCCAATTCCAACCCAGCCCAGTGCAATCAAGAGAGCATGGAGACCATCGTCACGAGAAGGCGGTGGAAATGGATTGGGCATGTCATGCGAAGAGAGCAAGATAGCATCATCAGGACTGCCCTTCACTGGACACCAGAGGGGACGTGCAAGAGAGGCAGACCCAAGAACACCTGGCGACGAACTGCTGTAGGAGAACTGAAGACCCTGAACCAAACGTGGGGTATCATCCAGAGACTGGCCCAGAACAGACAAGAGTGGAGGTCCTTCGTTGCTGTCCTACATGACAACCAGCATAACGGGCAGTCAGTAAGTAAAGTCGAGTTTGATCACGTTTGGCTGATTGTAGGTCGTCTTGGCAGGAAAGTTAACATACTGGTAATTGTTTGTTTTTTCAATTGTAGAATCTGTTTCAAATGACTTGCTTCTTCTTTGCTTTAGTAACGATTAAAGAGTCTATTAGTGTTGTGATAATTGAAAACGCATAAAAATAGGTCCCGTTACTTTCAAATCACAAAGCTATAGTCATTCTGATATATGAGAGATGGGAAGGGAAGAAAGGGGTGAGGGGGATAGAGAGACCGATTGAGAGAAAGAGAGAGCGAAAGAGAAGGAGATGGAGACGGAGAGTGGGGGAGAGAGAAATGGAAAGAGAGAGATGGAGACAGGAGAGACAGAGATCGAGAGGAGGGAGGAGAGAGAAAGGGAGAGATAGAGAGGGGAGAGATAGAGAGGGGGGGAGGGGGGGTTGCACTACATTAAACTGTAGATTTGAAGCAGACATTGTAACTCTAGTCCAGCACTGCAATGCATGTTTTTCTACTTGGAAGATTAATTTTTTTAAATGATAAAACTGGCAAAGTTAGGGACAAGCAATCACAGGATCAGCATTTTTTTCATTATCTGTTTTTGGTTTTTGTCCTGTTTGTTTTCTTAACCCAACAGGTTTAAATCCGGGAATAATACTTCCTCAGCCTGACAACCCAACACATTAACAATGAAGTTGCTAGGATTTACAGTCGCTCATGAGAAAATGGGAGGGCTAATTGAACAGTACATGGCATTGGCCACATCAGCAAACACTTCAAGCATGGAAATTACTGAAAATATTGGGTGGAATTTCAGAGTTGCCTTCTGCGTTTGATTTTTTATACAGATGAAGCCTTGTTGTTATTTATATGTTTTGATCTTCGAAATACTATCATAAATTTAGATCAAATCCAGCACGAACTTCTACTTTAAAGCTCAAACTAATATTGACACCAGGGTTGCTTTTTGGTAGAAATTACACTTACCCGTTATTGACGATGAAGCAGCGCGCCCAAGACTGCTAGGGGGTTCCGGGGGCATGACCCCCCCTCCCCCCCTCGAACAAAATTGTCCGAAGTAGCAAAATGTTGCAATTTGGTGCCATCTGAGCGTCCCCCAGTGCAGTGCACAGATCCACAAGGATGCGTAGAGACACGTCGATCGTTCGTCACTTGCCTACCATGTCTTTTTATTTTGTTTAATTTTTTTTCTTCTCTTATCTATACCGAGCAACAAAAGAAACTCGAACAAATTCGTCATTGTTTGATTGACAAAATCTCCATCAATTATAGAGTTAGAATTATTAAACCACAAAAGTTTAATGAAGGCATGTTTGACCTTGCTTTTTTGTGATTATTTTGATGCGGTGACTGATTTAACATACGGGACAAGCAGGTTTATCGTTAAACACATAATGCGCGCTCGCAGCACGTGCAAGTAGAGCAGGAGAAATCTGATGTGTGAGATGTGTTCACTAATGCATTAGCAACCAAAAGAGACCATGGCACGCTTGCTGCCAGTCTCACTTTTGAAACAGCCAGGATGCCAAGATTGACATCACCAAAATGCCAGGTCGATTTAAAGCTGGGGGTGATCCAGAAGCGCTGGCATGTGCTTTAAACGTGCATGTGTCAACAGTTTATCACCTTCTGCAATGTTCTGGTGACATGGGAAGCACTGCAGTTATGCAACGCGGTAGATTTTTTCGCATTACCCCAATAAGACAAGATCGCAATTTCCTTCCACAACGTCTTCGACATCGATTCAATTCAGCCGCTGACAATACCAGGAACATCACTGGAAGCAACCAGTGTCCGATCAGTGGCCAGAGAGCGCGATGAAGGCTGACTGAGCGAGACCTCCAAAACTTCGTTTCCGTTAAACCTGCTTGTCCCGTGTGTTGAAACAGTCGCAGCATCAAAATACTCACGCAACAGCTGTGTCAAACATGCCTTCATCCAAATTTTGTGGTTTGATAATTCTAACTCCATAATTGTTCGGGATTTTGTCAATCAAACATTGCAGAATGTTTTCGCGTTTCTTTTGTTGCTCGGTATATATACCTTTTCATTTTGATTTTCTATGGCTTGTTTGTTGTTTGTTTGTTAGTCGTGTGTGTGTGTGTTTCTCCCTCTTCTTCATCACCTTTTTTTTGTTTCCATTTTATATTGGTTGCATTTAGCATTTTTCATCTATCAATTTATTCCATTTGTATTATTCTTTAGTGGATATTATATGTTTTGTATTTGCTTATGGACAGGTTGTTAGACAAGGCAATGTGCCTTAAACCTTTATCCTTGTAAAATAAAGTTCGTTCGTTCGGGGGGGGGGGGGGGGGGGGGGGAGTGTAGTGTTCCTCAGGACTTCCAAGAAAAAACAACTCTTCCAAAAACCATAAGACCCGACAGAATTATTTCCGAAATTCGCCTATTGGAGCTTTATGACTTACCTGTTGTTGTATGTGGTTTTTTTGTAGTGGGATGAATGTTGCAATTGGTGCAGCCTGGAGCCTGCGAGAGTGCATGGGTATTAATATGCTACATTGATTTCTATGACTTTTAATGCTGATTATCCTACATACGTGAGAGAGACCACTCATTGCATAACAATATCATTCAAACCACACGTGTGTGTATCATGTAAATGAGGTCATGTCAAGCTAGTCTGACAGGGACCTGTTTTTCCACTGCTTATGATGCCAAAGTCACCGAGACCAACGTCATTATGGAAAACAAATTGCGCTCGCTAATTCCCGGCCTCGATGAATGTTTAGAACTAAAACGTCACGCTATACTTTCCAGAGTGACGTTTCTTTGCTTTGACGTAATAGATTGCACGAGGCTATGGAAGAGATCGAGGTTCCAAAAGAAGCGTCTTCTCGACTGCGGGACGTTTTGAGTAAAATACAAGTAAGTACAGTATGTAGGATAAACAGAATACTACATGGCTTGCTGTGTCGTACCAGATTTACACTCGTTGCCTTTTCAAATAGTGAACAGCTCGCTTTCGCTCGCAGTTCAATATTTAAACAAACTAACTCGTGTAAATCTGGTACGACACAGCAAGCCACGTAGTATTCTCTATTTACGGCCTTCATATCACGACGTCTCCAAACTTATTGAACCATTTCATGATTTGTTTTCAAGTATTAGACAAAGCTCATAAAATATCTTTGTTTGTTTGTTTGTTTATTGTTTAAACATGTGGTTTCAAATGTGACGATGGAAGGCTTAAAATCGTCACACAAACCTGTTTCAGAAGGGCGTTATCTTTAAAGAATGTCGCTCAACTTTTCCGAGTTAGGACCAGGAACTTTTCAATCAGCCCACGTATTGTGATTTACAGAACAAAGTCCCTTTTATTCACAGGTGTTCCTCAAAGCTGTTACCACACAACACAATGTGATAAAATCCAGCCGGTAAAAAGGATTATGAAAGAGATATTTGTTTGAAGCTTTACTCTCTTTCGGTAAAACAAAACAAACAAGAGGCAAAGCCTTCAAGGCTCACGTATGTGAAACTATATGTTGCACACACACACACACACACACACACACACACACACACACACACACACACACACACACACACACACACACACACACACACACACACACCATCACTGCGCGACGTAATGATATTTTGTTGTTGTCAGTTCAAAAATGATACACAATAACACCCTTATCGATCACTTCTCTGACTTAAAAACTGGTCCAACGTGAGACAATATTTTGGAGATACTAACAGCACAAATATTACGTGTAAATGCTTTCTTTTGAGGTCGGGCACGGTCGTTTGGGAGCGATCGCCGGACACGGTCAGTCGCGCGGTAATTAGTCAGACCGACACAGTTTAGAGGCTCTGCTGCCGTTCTTGAAATTCACATAAATCTAACCAAGAACAAAGACATCCAATCATTACAGGCACTTTAGATCTACTCATTTCACTAGAGGTGACTGCCCATTTTGAACTCAAAGCCATGACGTTCCCTACATGGCTTTGAGTTCAAAATGGTGACTGCCTAGCACTGTGTCATCCGTGTATGCTAAAATAAAACAAAATATAAAATACCGGCGGTGACAACTCGAAGCAAGCGGCAGGACGCAGCCAGGCTGTGATTGGCTAGTTATTATGACTATCGGTAAAACACTATCAAAACAAGCAGCAACATCATCCGCTCGCAACCTGCAACACCCTTCTTGACAAGTGCCCTATTGAATGTGATCGAAAAGAGGGTTGTAATCTAAAAAAGGAACCGAAGAACATGATCAAATAGGGTTAGGGTTCAGGTCAACCGGAAAATACAGCCAATCACAGCCTGGCTGCGTCCTGCCGCTAGCTTCATGTGCGGTGACACTAGTGGTAGTCACTAGATCTGTCTCAGTGTCTGTAGTTACCGGGACTGCCAGATCGACACTGCGCTTTCGACAGCTCTTCCAGTCGCGCAGGTCATTGGAAAAAACGCTGTGCAGATCAAACTGTAGGACATCTCCCTTTGGTATCTTCTTGAGTCTATTTTTCTGGAGCTTAGAAACCGAATCCGGTGAAATCTTTTTCACCGAATCGGCGAATGCAGAGGTGAGAACCAGGCTGAGTGAATCTATGTATACCACAATCCTTTGCGCGACCCCTGACCTGGTCTTGACCCCTAGCCTGGTCTACATACCACACACGACACAAACCGGTCAACTGCTTGTACCCCCTCAAAAACCCCCACCACCCGTTTTCTTTGGATACACACTTTAACTACACACATGCTGACACAATGTTGATCATTGCTTCAATAATTTGAAGATGGTGCTTGAAAAATAACCAGGTTAAATGAGTATTTCGGTGTTTAGTCAAATGTTAAAGTTTCCACCACATACATACATACGCACAGACAGACAAAGTTTACCATCGCATAGGCTACACTTACGTGAGCCAAAAATAGGAAAAGAGGGGTTTATCGCAACAACATAAAAGGAAATTAAAAAGTTAAAAAATAAGTTGCGCGAAGCGATATTTAACGCATTCTGTCAAGTAGTCAGCCTGAAACTAAAAGATCAACACTGAAAACTCGAGATCAGTAATCATCTAGACTAGTAAATTAAGGCTTGGTTGGCCGACCGGTTTTCTTTCATTTTGAGCACACACACACACACACACACACACACACGCACACACACACACACACGCACAAACGTGCACGCGCGTGCGCACACAGAGGTACACACACACCCACACACACGCACCCACAAACACACACACACAAACACATATATACAAACACACGCACACCCACACGTGCGCGCACACACATACACACACAGACAGACCCACAGACACACAGACACACACACTTATGTGAACTTTTTATTTATTCACATTTGCAAACACGGCTCACATTTGTTCATGCTGCAAGTCTCTTCGTTCTTCCTTGCCAGCTCCTCCTTAAGAACCATGATTTCCTGTTGGGGAAAAAATGTAAGAATACACTTATTTGAATAAACAAGCTAACAAAGTTCGAACGACTTACTACCTGGGCGATTAACAGCTTTAGGTTACAACCCTTTGCACGTTTAGGCTTTCTCAACATGTCCGTCAGTTCAGCAAATAAAAACACACTATTATATATACAGACAGGAAATATCAGCTGCAAATACAAACCAGTAGCATTAAGCGATAAAAAAAAAAAAAACCATTTAGTTTATCTGTCGGCCTGAAAAACACGCACACAAAAACAGCCAACACCGAGACTACATGTACTAAGGCTTCGCTAGCCTTAACCCGAAGACAGAGACAGGTTCAGCTTGTCTCCGCGAAGTATGAAAACGTAGTGCCTAATTGACCTATATTCTTTTATTGTGAGTACATTTTCAGAGTAAACATGGCATATCTACATTGTTTTGGATCTAGGAAATGATTAGGAATAAGATATTTTTGGATCGATTACTACAATTTGAATTTGAATAAGAATTTTAAGACTTTTAATTACCAAACTCGTCAATTAACATTAAAACTTCCAAGCTTAAATGCAATCCCCATAGTCTGGGCTTCATCGAAGATTGCTTGACCAAAATGTCACTCAATTTGATTGAAAAATGAGGACGTGCAAGTGCTGCCTCATTTATTCAAAAAAGGAAAAAAAAGAATCTTCAGATATCACCTGGGAGAATGTGTATGTACAGTTCCATGACGATCTGTCGAGTAGTCTTCTAATCGCTCCACAAGGGGACACACACACACGCACGTACGCACACAATCACACACGCGCACGCACACACACAGACACACACACACACACACGCACGCACGCAAATTCACACACAAAAACCTTTATAAAAAACATGTTCTTCTCTGTCTACCTCAAAGAGGTCATTCATGGCTTTCACAGCAGATTGTCTGGCCTGTTCTTCTTCCAGTATGCCGTTGGTCAGCAGTTTGATCTCTATCTCCAGCTTCAGTTTGTCCCTGTTCAATCCGTCCACCTCTTTTCGGACCCTGTCCAGTCGATTCTCCAGCTCTTTGACCGTCTTCTGGCACTCGGTGTCGGCTGCTTTGGACTTGGATGATGTCGACTTTGACGTTGTTATCACGGTGGTCAGTAGGAATAGCGAGAGAGTGGTTCGTGGTGAGAAGTGCATTGTCTGCGGGAAAAAGATGTTAAGTTTCAAGGCATAGTGCTTCCCATGAAAACAGTTCTGCTCACTATCTTCGACATGCCGAACCTATCTTCGATATGTCGAACCTATCTTCGATATGCCGAACCTATCTTCGACATGCCGAACCTATCTTCGATATGCCGAACCTATCTTCGACATGCTGAACCTATCTTCGACATGCCGAACCTATCTTCGATATGCCGAACCTATCTTCGATATGCCGAACCTATCTTCGACATGCCGAACCTATCTTCGATATGCCGAACCTATCTTCGATATGCCGAACCTATCTTCGACATGCCGAACCTATCTTCGATATGCCGAACCTATCTTCGATATGCCAAACCTATCTTCGACATACTGAACCTATCTTCGACATGCCCAACCTATCTTCCATATGCCGAACCTATCTTCGATATGACGAACCTATCTTCGACATGCCGAACCTATCTTCGATATGCCGAACCTATTTTCGATATGCCGAACCTATCTTCGATATGTCGAACCTATCTTCGATATGCCGAACCTATCTTCGATATGCCGAACCTATCTTCGATATGCCGAACCTATCTTCGATATGCCGAACCTATCTTCGACATGCCGAACCTATCTTCGATATGCCGAACCTATCTTCAACATGCTGAACCTATCTTCGACATGCCGAACCTATCTTCGATATGTCGAACCTATCTTCGATATGCCGAACCTATCTTCAACATGCTGAACCTATCTTCGACATGCCGAACCTATCTTCGATATGTCGAACCTATCTTCGATATGCCGAACCTATCTTCGATATGCCGAACCTATCTTCGATATGCCGAACCTATCTTCGACATGCTGAACCTATCTTCGACATGCCGAACCTATCTTCCATATGCCGAACCTATCTTCGATATGCCGAACCTATCTTCGACATGCCGAACCTATCTTCGATATGCCGAACCTATCTTCGATATGCCGAACCTATCTTCAATATGCCGAACCTATCTTCGATATGCCGAACCTATCTTCGCGAATTCGATATGCCGAACCTATCTTCGACATGCCGAACCTATCTTCGATATGCCGAACCTATCTTCGATATGCCGAACCAATCTTCGATATGCCGAACCTATCTTCAATATGCCGAACCTATCTTTGATATGTCGAACCTATCTTCGACATCCCGAACCTATATTCGATATGCCGAACCTATTTTCGATATGCCGAACCTATCTTCGATATGCCGAACCTATCTTCGACATCCCGAACCTATATTCGATATGCCGAACCTATTTTTGATATGCCGAACCTATCTTCAATATGCCGAACCTATCTTCAATATGCCGAACCTATCTTCGATATGTCGAACCTATTTTCGATATGCCGAACCTATCTTCGATATGCCGAACCTATCTTCGATATGCCGAACCTATCTTCGACATGCCGAACCTATCTTCGACATTCCGAACCTATCTTCGATATGCCGAACCTTTCTTCGATATGCCGAAGCCGTTACAGGGAGACAAGGTCATACTTCGATCTACTTGGATATAAACTAAATACCAAAAAGAATCAACAGAATGGGATTTTTTCTATGAATTAGTTTCGCAGGTGGACACTAGACGCTTTTAAAAAATCAGTTCATTACATACTTCTCACTTTGCAGAGAAAACACACAAGCAGATGATTTGAAGTGTGTCCAAGTGAGCCAAAACAGTCAAGACTCAAAGATTTTAATGTCCTTATAAAAACAAGGAACATTGCCTCGCAGTGTCAGGCGGTTAAAAGCATAAATAACATCATCACTAACAGATTACGATTTCACTAGAACGATCCACAGCATGCTATGCAATCACTCATGGATACAAAAACAAAAAACAAAATATTCAGCCAAATACCCTATGTCTACAATAGAAGCGGACAGGTAATTTATGTTTGGTATGTATCTTAACGAAAGGGTTCTCTTTCCCCAAATGTAAGCCTAGACAGTACTACAGTGGATTACTAGAAGGTTTACAAAAAGATGGTTAAAAGCAAACTCCTTCTTAACCTTCACCGTGCTTCCTGGGTCGTGGACGACCCATAACCAAACAAAGGTGTCTGTATCTCTGAAACTATTGGGAGGTTTTGGTTGAGACTTCATGTTCTTTCTTTCTTTATTTGATGTTTAACGTCGTTTTCAACCACGAAGGTTATATCGCGACGGGGAAAGGGGGGAGATGGGATAGAGCCACTTGTCAATTGTTTCTTGTTCACAAAAGCACTAATCAAACATTTGCTCCAGGGGCTTGCAACGTAGTACAATGTATTACCTTACTGGGAGAAAGACTTCATGTGATCCTCAAACACCATAGAACATTTCTATCGAACAATTGGTAAAGGATTATCTTTGTAAAGAAATGAATAAACAATGACGTCATTTGAACTACTGTGTCCGGATGTTGTGGGTCGTGGACGACCCATATGGAATTAAAGAAAGCATTTTACGGTGTTTATCCCTATTCGGATAGCGTGGGTCGTGTACGACCCATACTCTGCAAAGAGGCGTTAAAGAGTTTATTCCTATTCGGATGGCGTGGGTCGTGTACGACCCATACTTTGTACGTGTTTACGTTGAATCCTTTTTCAGAAAGTATGGGTCGTACACGACCCACATCACCCGGACTGGCCCGTAGTCCAAAGCGTGATCCGGTGAAGGTTATAAAAAGCCAGCTCGGCCCACTATCCCCTTTCTGCCCAGGGTTTTACATTGGATAGGACCATATCCCTCCATTTGGACACGTACCCAAACGTAACATCCTGGCTGCTTGCTGTGGCCAATGAGAATTATTTTGTGGATTAATGTCTTTGAAAGCCACTACATAAAAGCAGTTTCATAAAACATTTTCTACTGTGCACAGAGACCACTCAGGCCAAAATGAATCACAAACACACTACCACAACCAACAAACAAACAAAACACACACAAGGAACGGGAAGATTCCCTTACCTTTGTTTCAAACAACAGTTGAAGCAACGTAGTTGAAAACGAGATACAGAGGTGGGTTTTTTTCCCATCTGCTGAACATTTACTTTTGAATTTTCGTCTGGAAGCCAGCACACTCTTGGCCTAGCTGAGCCTCGTTTTCAGATTGCGGCGTATATTACTCGACAAAAGAAGCTTGACAAGTGCGTTTGGATGAAGATATTCGTGATGGGTTTCTTTTTAATCATAAAGCCAATAACCCGAAACAGATTCAAAAGTTCCAAAACCAGAATTAAAAAACAAATTAGGTTTGATTTGATTGAACCTTTGATTTTGGACTAAATAAAACATTCACAAGGACTTTGACCTATCGGCCTTTGAAGTGAAAAATCAAGACTCAGAACCGAGACAAATCGATGATGACTGATACTTTTACTAATATTTGAATGGTTGCAGCTTCCAAAAGCGTTAACCTTTCTTGTTTTTTGCTTGTATGTTTTAAAGCCAGTGATGCTTCTAAAAAGGCTTTTTATTTTATTATTTTATTTCGTATGGTATGTAAGAAACTGTATATCACAGAAAATAATGTTAATACAGTGGAACGGAGCTCATAAACATTTGTCTAGTTTCTATTGACGAGCAGTATAGTTCTTTCCCTCGGTTTGTCTACAACACACAATACACTGAAAACGTGTTTGTTTGAAAGAACGGGAGTTAGGTAGTAAAAGTCAGTGTCATAGATGTAAACCGTCAGTCATGATATTCCAAAAACATGTTCAGGGTTAGACCATGCTGTGTTGTGTTTGTTGATCGAATAACCGCCATGACCTATCATCGACAAGTCTCTCTCTCTCTCTCTCTCTCTCTCTCTCTCTCTCTCTCTCTCTCTCTCTCTCTCTCTCTCTCTCTCTCTCTCTCTCTCTTTTTTTTTCTCACTTTGTCTGTCTGTCTATCTGTTAGTCTCTCTCTCTAATGCTGTCGTTGATAGTATTTGTATGAAAAATACCTTTTGTTTTTTTGTTTGTTTCTCTGTCTGTTTGTTTGTTTGTGTGTACGGTGTCTGTCTACTTCACTCTCTGTATGTTTATCTATCTGTCTCTGTCCACACACACACCCACACACACATACACACACAGACGCAAATGCTCACTCACACATACACACACACACGTAAATGCACTCGCACACACACACACACACACACACACACACACACACACACACACACACACACACACACATACAAATGCAGACACACACACACACAAACACACATACTCACACAAACACACAAATGCACACGCACACTCAAACACACACTCAAACACACACAAATGCATACACACACACTCAAACACACACACACACACACACACACACACACACACACACACACACACACACACACACACACACACAAATCCCCGATATATCTATCAATCTACCACACTAATCAAACAACCTTCAACCAAATCTAGTAAACTTACCAGCTACCAACCCACCTACTCACCAACCAACCAACTACGCTTGTGCCACGGGGTTTTATTCTGCTGTATGATATTTCATACCTCCAGCTCTGGCGTCAACGCAACAGCTCGAGGCCTCAGAGATATATCAGTGTCAATGTCTACTATTATGTTCAACAGCTCGAGGCCTCAGAGATATATCAGTGTCAATGTCTACTACTGTATTATGTTGTCTATTGGCAGTTTTTGTCGATATTGTTTCGTAGATCTATCGGCATATGTCGTGGTCTCCTGGCAGTTTTGGGTATATTTTATGCGCGCAGTAAAGTCACCGTACGTATACGTTATTTGTTTTTGTCCATACACTATCTCATTCTTTCTTTCTTTCTTTATTTGGTGTTCAACGTCGTTTTCAACCACGAAGGTTATATCGCGACGAGGGAAGGGGGGAGATGGGATAGAGCCACTTGTCAATTGTTTCTTGTTCACAAAAGCACTAATCAAAAATTTGCTCCAGGGGTTTGCAACGTAGTACAATAATTATATTACCTTACTGGGAGAATGCAAGTTTCCAGTACAAAGGACTTAACATTTCTTACATACTGCTTGACTAAACATTTCTTACATACTGCTTGACTAAAATCTTTACAAAAATTGACTATATTCTATACAAGAAACACTTAACAAGGGTAAAAGGAGAAACAGAATCCGTTAGTCGCCTCTTACGATATGCTGGGGAGCATCGGGTAAATTCTTTCTCGTCCCAACCAATATGGGACTCCCCCTAACCCGCGGGGGGATACACTATCTCAGACTTTTCTTAATCCAAGATGTTATGTTTTGTGTGTTGATCTGGTTAATAGTTTATTGTCCAAGTTGGAAAATCGCCCTGATATTCTGGGTAACAAAGAATCCACTTACATCAACCACACCCAGACACACACATGTATACAACGAATCAGTAAAATCAAAAATACACACACAAACATAACCAGCACGATCACTTCATAACTGTCCCTCATGCCGAAACACACACACACACACACACACACACACACACACACACACACACACACACACACACACACACACACACACACACACACTTCTTCACCTGTACTCTTATATTGCTGCCTCATGCATAGTATATATCGTAAACAACATACAGAGGGGTGCCATACGTATAGGAAAAGAGTCTCATGGCCATGGAGTAGGAAAACCTTGTTTTCCTCGGCAGCCATAATGGATGGATTGGGTAAAATCGACCTACTATCTCGCAAGATAGACATGGTTGGCTCTGCCACATGATAACAGTTTGCAGTCTCATTCACTTGTATTGTTGTTTATTCTTGTAAATCATGTTCTGTACAAAAAGTAGTCTGTTAATACAACACATTAAGAGTGTACGCTACCTAATATGTCAAACAGACTGTAACAGACGAGCAACTTTGTGGTGTACGCATCCCCGACTGTTGACAATGGACAGCAATTTCAGATACGCCACATCTAAATTTGACAAGGGCACGCCGAATAGACTTATGAATATTCAACAACAAATAAGGTTCGACAAAAACATCTGGCGACAAACGGTGGAAGGAGAACTGAAGACCCTGAACCATACGTGGGGTACCATCCAGAGACTGGCCCAGAACAGACAGGAGTGGAGGTCCTTCGTTGCTGCCCAACATGCCAACCGGTTCGACAACATTGGATTTCTTAAACATTGTATACATTGAAATTATTTCACTTGTTTGTATATGGCCATCCTCGTCATGCCATCTGCAATAAATAATCCTCTGTTTAAAGCATTGCGAAAACAATTCTCATTAGCGAGACCCTGATTATCACATACATATGAGAACCAATATTCACACAAACATTCACGAAATCTTGAGGCCCAGGTTACTTTTCTCTTGCAATCTAATGCATACAGCATCTAGACAGGGTGACTGAATAAAATTGTTTCTGAGTGCTCTTGCATCCTTATTTTCACAGAACTAAGTTGGTCCATATTATGAGCCGGTCCACATTACGAACCGATACATATATCAAACGTTTCCCCAAGATAGTTACGTACAAATAACTTTTACATGAGTTTCTATTGAAAGGTGATATCGTTATGTCCTTCCTCCGTATCTTTTGCCTCTACAAATTCTCTTAGAACACAAATTAAAATCAGCAATATGTGGAGTAGAAACTGACATTCGCCTTTAAATATCGGACTATCATAACATAAACGCAGATGTGGTTGCATGTTCTGAGTGCAGATTTCACTTAAAGGCCTTCATGCTGCCTTCATCACAAGCTAAACAATATAATCTGAGTTCAAACACCTCAAAGTTGTTGAGACTCACATTTATTTCATTGTTACGGGTGACTGGAATTGGCAAGAACAAAAACGAAACTTCTTTTTTGTTCAATACCACTGTAGGGTTTTGAAGTACATACAATTAATCAAACGCAGGGTCTGTATAGGATTACGCGATGAAAGAGTTGACATAAGTTGTTGTCAAAACTTATCTGCTGAAATGGTTCATGCTTTTAAATGACGAAGTTAAAGTCTCAGGTAAATGTGGCCACGTAGAGTCTTAAAGCCTTGAAAAAAAGGTTCTGGTATTTTCTTACTGTTTGCAGGCCCTTTCATGCAAAAGCAGAAAAAGATAACTGCTGCAAACAAATACAGTTTAATCCATGAATCCTTCTTGTGGCCATGACAATAGACAATTTTCCAGCAACAAGCGTTCGCTTCTCTAAGCTTTATTCAAAGTTGATGTGAATTTACCTGTGCTAACTCGAATAGCCATAAAAAGAGGTCTGCTGATTTTCTCAAATAATTTTCTTGAAGTTAAAAGCTTTACACCAGGTAAAGCATGACGTTGTTTAAGTTTTGGCACACAAAACTGCCTTTGAAGATGAGGTTCAGTAAAAATTTCACAAGATATAAAACAGAAAAGAAAACGTTAATCAGAAAGAGATTCAAGCTGCGTGTTAGTATAAAACACAGCATACAAATTGAATCCAGATAGTAAGCAACGAGAGAATCTGGAAGTCTTCACAAAGCCTAAAAGAGCTGGTATCAGACACGTCTTACGTCCAAACATGATGTACTGGATCGCCTTGCTCTCTTTCTTGGTGCTGATAACTCCTGGAGAATGCAAGTTCTTATCTTTTTCTTTCCTAATGATTTTTACATTCGGTCTGTATGTATGTATGTTTAAAGCATGTTTCAAAACGCACTAAATGGATTGTTTGATACCTTTTAAGATCCTTTAAAGATAATACAATTCATAATAATGCTCTAAAGTGCTTTGTCTTTTATCTGCAAACATCATTCAGTGATATTACCGTTATACTCAATAGTTTCTGAATACAAAGACATAATGTTATTTGTGTTTCTGGTTGAACATTGGCTTAAAAAGAAGAAATCTTAACCTAAAATACCTGAAGATTAGTCTTCGATGTAAAAACAAAAACAAAATATAAAAACAACTACTGAACGGATACACACACTCTGTGAGTATTTCTTCGTGTCTTTTTGTCTCAGTTGAAATTCGATGGAAATAATCTTTGTTTCTATCCGGACTAGGGGATGGCATTTAAGCTTGTTACCTGAAAACAAAATTGTTAATGATACACGTACTGTCATTCAAAATTAGACCCGCCATATTACTGTCATGAAGAGCAATATTCACTTTAGCGACATTACTGCATTCCACATGAGTCGTCATTTTCTGAATCCAAAAGTATATAGTAGTTTCGTTTGATGTTGAAAATGTTCAAATGAATAACTCGAATTGAAAACCAAACTTAAAATCTGAACTGCATAACACTGACGGACCATTTGAGACATCATAACAACATGAACCAGTGTCCAGGATATTTCTTCACCGTTATTTCGTCAGCTGTTTATTGCTTACTTCTTCGGGACGACATGGAAAAGGAAACAGTGAGCGACCTGTGTCAGTATTATTCAGGGTATCTGTATGTGTTGAACACGAAAGCATAATGTCAGGGTTGAAAGCTACAGATGCATGATGTCATCGTATGGGACACAATTATGTTTATTCTGTTCTTTTAGGGGAAATGAAAGTCACACTATTGATTTTCCTGTGTTAATCCATGGCTGTGGTGTCAGCAACTCCCCCCCCCCCCCCACACCCCTTATCTGTCTCTGTCTCTCTCTGTCTCTGTCTCTCTCTCTCAAGAATTACAGCTACCTCATCTACGCTTATAGACCATATATGTGTGTCAACCCGAGCTAACATTATCGAAATCTCAGTTCCAAGTTTTAGCTGCAGTGATTACTTTCCAGTGTGCCTCACGTGGTCGAAAAAAGGGGTTTAGAGTCCCTAAACTGAAACATAAATTTGTAACATATAGGCTATTTTCAAAACTTGATCAAGATTCATTCCTTTCTGAACATACACTGAACAGATTTTCCAATCATTTATAATCACACTGAACCCGATGAAGCCTTTGAATTATGGTACAACTTGTTTATAAAAGTAAATGATAAACATGCACCATTTTGAACCTCTCGTGTGCAGTAACACCCCTGTCAGGAATGAATAATCAAAATAGTGATAGACAGTCAGAAGGCATTCTTTCTTTCATACGTGTTCGTATTTCTCCCACAATTCATTCCAAACAATACAAGAAAAAAATATAGAACTTAACTGTTTATATGGCTCACTGAAATATTACGTACACATTCTCACACAATCACAACAATTGGGCAATCACCCTTTATATAAAGATAGACCCAGGGCACAAGATGAGGCAATCAACTGTTGCCACCACCGGCACGGTTGGCCTAGTGGTAAGGCGTCCGCCCCGTGATCGGGAGGTCGTGGGTTCGAACCCCGGCCGGGTCATACCTAAGACTTTAAAATTGGCAATCTAGTGGCTGCTCCGCCTGGCGTCTGGCATTATGGGGTTAGTGCTAGGACTGGTTGGTCCGGTGTCAGAATAATGTGACTGGGTGAGACATGAAGCCTTTGCTGCGACTTCTGTCTTGTGTGTGGCGCACGTTATATGTCAAAGCAGCACCGCCCTGATATGGCCCTTCGTGGTCGGCTGGGCGTTAAGCAAACAAACTGTTACCACCATAGCCGCGAAGACGTCTGTTGTGCTGACGTTTACGTTGCACCATAAAGGTGGAATACGAAGACAGCGATATCCTCCACTTCACAGTCTGTTTCGTTTCCTGCGTCTGCTTTTAGTGAAGCTCTCGCGAAGATAGGCGTGGCATCGAAGACAGCGTGATCCTCCGCTTTTTCTGTTTTGGGTCGTGCGTCTGCTTCAGTGAAGCTCTCGCGAACAGGACGTACTCGTCTGTCCGGCAGCATTCGCCCCGGATAGAAAGGCTCCTTTAAGGAATTAAGACGTGAATCAATATCCGAATATGTGGTACAAACAGCAATTCACTCATCATTCAGGTTTGGCTTCCTCAATCCAACGGTCTTGATCTGCTTTGACGAATGGGTATCTATAAAAACTAAATGGATAATGATGCCGACCGGAAGTCCGGACTCCTGACAAGAGAGCTGGGCGATGCAAACCGCACGCTGATTAAACTTCATTAATTATTTGGCATAGTTTCGGAGCAGTTTTGAGCAAATCATTGCAGGTGTTTCTAAATTACTGAACAGCGAATGTCCCTTGAATTTGTTAAGGTCCAAATCGCCAGAAAACTTTCTAAAATGGCGTCTTCAGTATACTAGCTATCTGTAACGTTCAGCTTTAAGCACGAATTTATCGAAATCGCGTTTTTCGTAGCATGCGTTGCGGTTATATGGATATTTTCAAAACTATTCATAAAATTTGGCACGATGTTTCTTTTGTGTACGTAATGTTTTACATGTTGTTCCTCTGAATAAGAATTGCGAAGAAAGTTGTCATTTTTGTAACGGTTATTCTATTTGGTACCTGTTTGGGTTGGTTAAAAACAACCTGTGTGTACATTTGTCGGGGATATAGCTCAGTTGGTAGCGCGCTGGATTTGTATTCAGTTGGCCGCTGTCAGCGTGAGTTCGATCCCAGGTTCGGCGGAAATTTATTTCACAGAGTCAACTTTGTGTGCAGACTCTCTTCGGTGTCCGAACCTCCCCCCGTGTACACTACATTGGGTGTACACGTCAAAGATCCCACGATTGACAAAAGGGTCTTTCCTGGCAAAATTGCTTAGGCACAGTTAATAATTGTCTACCTATACTCGTGTGACTTGGAATAATAGGCCGTGAAAGGTAAATATGCGCCGAAATGGCTGCAATCTACTGGCCGTATAAAATTTCATCTCACACGGCATCACTGCAGAGCGCCTAGAACTGTACCCACGGAATATGCGCGATATAAGACTCATTGATTGATTGATTGATTGAAAGCTGGAGGAACAGAAAGCAGAAGAGCCGGTCAGCCACATTTGGTGACAATCGGATGAATAGTTTTGATCACATGTGTATAACGCTACTCCGACAATTAACGTTGGCGTCACAACACTTGGGCCTAAAAATCTGATATCATGAAATAGATTCTGCGAATAACTTAATGAAATTTGCACCCTGCATTCCTTAATAATTAGCAGGTTTTGTGCAAATCGGTGTGAATTCAAGTGTGTAGCACGAACACACAAAAAACGCAAAAACGAAATCCATGGGGTTTGATTACCTTAAATAAGAAATCAACGCTCTCTTTGACATCATATTATGCATGTAAACAGCAAATGCTTTTGATTCATTTACAGTTGAATCTTTCTTTTAAAACCTGAGAAAATCACGCCTGAAAAAACAAATTTGGGTTACATTTGAAACTTTCTTCCTGCTCTTAGGGGTGAAAGACTCCAGCCTAAACATCCATCCATGTCCTTGTTTAGGTGGTGATATAGGTTTTGGAGGGAATGTATTGATTCCGCCGCCTGAGGCGCCACAGGGCTGTACCGCACAAGAAGTAAACATCCACGTGTCGAATTTGGAAGCCGATCTACACCCTGGGACGATCCAGATTTCTAAGTACTCTTTCAGTAGAAACCATCATCCATTCATAGTGGGAGTGGTCTACACACTGGATGATTACCTAACGCCATTCCGGCTAGTGTTCTTCAAGGTGACATTCCAAAACCAAAAGCGTTTCAATTGGGTATCCACCCTTGAGAACGGCACTGATATTGAGCAGGTAGGTACCTTTTCTATCATTTTTGTGTTAGTTTAATTTCACCTAAATAGCATTTCATACTGTTCTTTCGTAAGGCCCAATTTTGCTAACATGAGAAAATCAGGTCTGAAAAAGGAAGGAGTGTTATAATTGGGGTAAATTTGAATATTTTTTCTTGCTTTCTTTCTTTCTTTATTTGGTGTTTAACGTCGTTTTCAACCGTTCAAGGTTATATCGCGACGGGGAAAGGGGGGGGGATGGGATAGAGCCACTTGTTAATTGTTTCTTGTTCACAAAAGCACTAATCAAAAAATTGCTCCAGGGGCTTGCAACGTAGTACAATATATGACCTTACTGGGAGAATGCAAGTTTCCAGTACAAAGGACTTCACAATTCTTACATACTGCTTGACTAAATTCTTTACAAACATTGACTATATTCTATACAAGAAACACTTAACAAGGGTAAAAGGAGAAACAGAATCCGTTAGTCGCCTCTTACGACATGCTGGGGAGCATCGGGTAAATTCTTCCCCCTAACCCGCGGGGGGTATTTTTCTTGCTCTAAGGGGTAAAAGACTCCAGTCTAAACATCCATCCATGTCCTTGTTTAGGTTATGCATCGTATGCATCGTATTCAGCTCCTCTGGGCTGTACCGAAATCTTTTTACCGAAAACTCAGTGCCAGACGGGATTAACTGGGCGAAGTCGTCTACGGGATATATATTTCGCGAAGCTGGCCGCACGGAGCTTTAGCACTGAGTTTTCGGTAAAAAGACTTTGTGAAGACTTCGCGTAGTAGACTTTGAGCTCAATCAAAGCCTGTCCTTAATAGGACGAAGTCGACTTCGCGGAGCTCACTTCACGAAGCTTCCGAAACGATAATTTGTCCCTTAAAAATGTGCCTTGATTACAGCAAATCGGTGTATGCTTCTGCTTACCCCTTAAGCTGTGTTTCCATATAGCGACGCGACGGCGGCACGATGGTTGCGGTGAGGTGGCGGCAGCGTCCAAACCAATCGCAACAGTAGTAACAAAGAACGCGTGTTTCCATATGCGCGACGCGACGGCGGCGCGGCGGCGACGTACCGCGCGACAGTTTGGCGTCAGGGAGCGAACAAAATTGCTGCCGCACGATATTCGCGTCCAAAGTGGGCGTGGTCTTAGTTCTTCCAAACATTCGAGGACCCCCCACAACCAGGTTTATAGTCTATTTTGACTGGGTTTTTTCGTCAGATACATGTATTCCCTGAGCTGCACATAGTCCAGCAAGAATTTCTTCAAAGGTTGTCAAACGCGCCGTGTTCGTTCCGCTTTTTTAGCATTTTGTTGAAACAAAATAGGGTTTTTCTTACATTTCTCGCCTTTTCAATTTTCTAACCAACATAAGTAGCTTCAAATAAAGTTTCTCTTAATTACGGTATGGTTGTGTGATTTTTTTTGATTTTTTTTTTACCGATTTATAAGAAGAAGTCAAGCCAGAAAGAACAAAAATCCGCCTGCCGCGCCGCATTTAATAAAAACACTCACAGCGAAATTCACTAGCGGCATCGCGAGTTTATCGCCAACGTGCCACCGCCGCGTCGCTAAATGAAAACATAGCTTTAAAGCCATATGTACTCGATGACTATACACGCTAATTGCTTTACCAACAGCTGGAGACATGCTAAATTAAGTTCCCTGCAAAATATTGTGGTCTAGGACCCCTTCAATGTTGAGATATGTTAATTTTCATTTTGATCTGGATCGTCCTATTTATAGATTTGCCAACAGAGGTAGCGTTGACGCAAGGGAAATAACTCCGCGTCTTTGTTTACATCCAAAGTTTTTGAGACTCTAAAACAAGCTGTAATGCATGTATATGGTCCGCGCATGGCGACATATCGTCATTACATGGTCTTATGGTGCGTTTGACATCGATTATGGGCAAACTACACTTTGTAAACACGGGAGCGCGTACATATGCCTTTAAGCTGTGTTTCCATATACCGACGCGACGGCGGCGCGGCGGCGACGTACCGCGCGACGGTTTGGCGTCAGGGAGCGAACAAAATTGCTGCCGCACGATATTCGCGTCCAAAGTGGGCGTGGTCTAAGTTCTTCCAAACATTCGAGGACCCCCCACAACCAGGTTTATAGTCTATTTTGACTGTTTTTTTTCCGTCAGATACATGTATTCCCTGAGCTGCACATAGTCCAGCAAGAATTTCTTCAAAGGTTGTCAAAGGCACCGTGTTCGTTCCGCTTTTTGACCATTTTGTTGAGACAAAAGAGGGTTTTTCTTACATTTCTCGTCTTTTCAATTTTCTAACCAACATAAGTAGCTTCAAATAAAGTTTCTCTTAATCACGGTATGGTTGTGTGAGTTTTTTTGGTTTTTTTACCGATTTATAAGAAAAAGTCAAGCCAGAAAGAACAAAAATCCGCCTGCCGCGCCGCATTTAATGAAAACACTCACAGCGAAATTCACTAGCGGCATCGCGAGTTTATCGCCAACGTGCCGCCGCCGCGTCGCTAAATGAAAACATAGCTTCAAGCTGTGTTTCCATATAGCGACGCGACGGCGGCACGATGGTTGCGGCGAGGTGGCGGCAGCGTCCAAACTGATCGCAACAGTAGTAACAAAGAACGTTTTTTTTTTTACCGATTTATAAGAAGTCAAGCCAGAAAGAACACAAATACGCCTGCCGCGCCACTTTTAATGAAAACACTCACAGCGAAATTCGCTTGCGGCATCGCGTGTTTGTCGCCACCGCGTCGCTATTTGGAAACATAGCTTTATAGTTCGGTGGTGACTGGATTTCAGTGTCGTTTTAGTTTCAGGCCGAGGAATTGAGTAAATGTTTTGATATTGCTTCACGCGACTTTTCGTGTGTGTGTTCTTTTTGGTGACTAATTTTCTATTTCAACACTTGGAAAAAAGAACTAAGTTTCACAAGGGGACTTTTGGGGCTCCATACCCCCGAAATCAAAAACAAAACATAAAAAAAAAAAGAATCCCGGCTGCTTAAAGGAAACATAATTGCGCATACACAATGTGTGAATATTTCCACAGTTGTTTTGTATCTCTCCAACAGACAGAGCAAAACCCCCCTTCGCCATTCGTCTTCAATGGAAATCCTCCGGACTTCTATCAAACAAAGCTCACCTTCATTGTCACACCGAGATTCATGACGCAAACCCTCTTCACTATTGTGGAGTTGCGGTTGTGTATCAGAGGTAAGTTAGCGTCCAAACGTCAATTTGCTCATACGTAGTGGAGGAATATGACATGACATGAGACGTATCCCTTAATCCCTCCGAAACAAACAAACCTCGAATACCATAGATGTTTCCCGCTGAGGGGTCCAGCTGCGAAAGAAGTTTCCCCCTAATGATTCTTCTTGTGCTTCGCCACGAATTTTCTGTTTCCATAAATGTTTTTTTGTGGGGGTTTTTTTTCTCGAGGGCTTCCAAAGACGTTCTGAGAAGGTAGGACGGTTCTTGTTTCTTTCCGAACCGTGGTTTGGGTTACTGATCATGGAATCGTTGCACTACAGGACAGAAGAGAAACCCTAACCCTAACATGATCAGAAACATTGTAAGCATGAGCACGCTTCAAATCACTGCCGATTTTCAGGCACCATTATTGTGTCATCAGTTTTGGTTGCTCTGGATGCTAAAATCTTAAACAGTAGGTAAAGAATGTCTGATCATCCTGTTTACCTTTTTAGAATTCGGGTTCAAAGAAAAATCAAACTTGCACTGGTTGACCATTTTGCGATGGGACCTACTAAGATTCACCTCCCGTTTGATGTTATTCTGATATACAATGCGTAGCTTCTATTTACAGAATGGGAACTACAGTCAGCTTTTTTTCCATTTGAACTAGCTCTTCATAATTAAATGTGTGTCCCTAGGCCAACGTGAGATGAGCCCTACCCTACATATTATATAGTCTATGTGACTGCATTTTGTTTGAAACGTCATAGCAAATTAATAAATCTAACCGATCAGCCAGAGTTAGGTGGACCTATATTTTGACCGAGAAAATACTGAAAACAGTGTCAGCTTTAGTGAGCAGAAGACAATCATCAAGGCATTGATGAGGCCAAGGACAAACAGAGATGACTACCACACAATGTCCAGAGAGCAGCAAGTCAACCTCATCAGACTGCGTACTGGCCACAACAGGCTCAATGCTCACATGAACCGAAAGTTCAAGCTGGCGCCATCACCAACCTGTGCCTGCGGTCAAGAGGACCAAACAGCGGAACACATCTTACAGCGATGTCCCTTACTAGATGAGGAACGAAAAGAAGTGTGGCCGTCACCAACTCCCTTGCAGACCAAACTATACGGCAGTCGACAGGAGTTGGAGAAAACGACAACATTTATCACCAGTGCTGGACTGATTGTGTAACCTCTGCGAACGCCAAGAAGAAGAAGAAGAAGAAGACCGAGAAAATACTGTCTTTCTTGCTGATCTTAGACACTGTACCTGCGACTCTCAATTTGTTAGTTCGGCCATCGTGGATGGGACCTAGACTTTAAATGGTCGGCCATTGTATGTGGGACCAAAAAACGGTGGACCATCGCGGGTGGGACCTAGAATTAAAACGGGGTCAGCTCGTTACTCCCCCGGCTCGTTACTCCCCCTTAGGGTTAGGGTTAAGGTTAGGGTGAGGGTTAGTAACAAGCCGGGGGAGTAACGAGCCGGGGGAGTAACGATACGGGGGAGTAACGAGATGCTCCCAATTGAAACAGCCCAACTGCCTTTTTTTATATTGAATCTGTGGACTCAGATATACAGGTCGGCCATCGTGAGGTGGGACCTAGAAATAAAAAGGATTAACTACCATTTTTGGTATATTGAATTTGCAGACTCAGATATACAGGTCGGCTATCCAGGGGGGGGGGGGAGGGGTGGTAGGGGGGTTGGGGTGCTGGAAATAAACCGAACCAAGCTCAATGTTTTGGTACTGAATCTGCAGACTCAGATAAACAGGTCGACCATCGTGAGAATGATGGGACCTAGAAATTTAAAACGAACCGACTGCCATTTATTTATTATCGAATCTACGGACTCTGATATATACAGGTCGGTCGAAAGAAGAAAAAAAGAAAGAAAAATACATGATTGTTTTCTTAAAAGACCATGTGTTCAGTAACACTCTTTGAATGTCCATTAGTAAATTTAACTGTAAAAAATGTGATTTGAATGTCGTGTTTGAACAAGAAAATATGTTGATACGGCAGTTTGTTTTTAATGTATGATGTTGCATATATTGTAGAACTGAAACAGCATGGTTTGAATGTAAATCTAAAACGGGATAAGAGTAAACACTGTATCTATTCCATAAAAGAAGGGAGAGAAAAAAAGTTGCACTCTTTCAAAGATACTCAACACAAAGAGGGCAAGAAGTTGTACTTGAAAGATACTCAACACAAAGAGGGCAAAAAGTTGTACTTGAAAGATACTCAACACAAAGAGGGCAAGAAGTTGTACTTGAAAGATACTCAACACAAAGAGGGCAAGAAGTTGTACTTGAAAGATACTCAACACAAAGAGGGCAAGAAATTGTACTTGAAAGATACTCAACACAAAGAGGGCAAGAAGTTGTACTTGAAAGATACTCAGCACAAAGAGGGCAAGAAGTTGTACTTGAAAGATACTCAACACAAAGAGGACAAGAAGTTGTACTTGAAAGATACTCAACACAAAGAGGGCAAGAAGTTGTACTTGAAAGATACTCAACACAAAGAGGGCAAGAAGTTGTACTTGAAAGATACTCAACACAAAGAGGGCAAGAAGTTGTACTTGAAAGATACTCAACACAAAGAGGGCAAGAAGTTGTACTTGAAAGATACTCAACACAAAGAGGACAAGAAGTTGTACTTGAAAGAGTGCTCTAACGGTTTACGTAAATGACAGCAGATTACACAATTCACTAGTTATTATCACAAAGAAGAGGAATATCTGACTAACGATCAAGCAGCCAAGCAGACTAACCTACGATATTTGGCGCTCAAAATAAAGAAGTAAAATGTATGTGTTTGTGTGTTCTTTTCTCTCCAGTTGAAACAGGAGGCCCGCTTCCAAATGATGTGAACAACCCGTGCGTTGTAAATGGCACCGATTTCTACCATCCCTTTCCGAATGACAATCGCTAGTATGTACTTTTGCAAATTTGTTTTCTTTAAGCACTAACCTCTCTCTCTCTCTCTCTCTCTCTCTCTCTCTCTCTCTCTCTCTCTCTCTCTCTCTCTCTCTCTCTCCCTCTTTCTCTCCCTCTCTCTCTCTCTCTCTCTCTTTCTCTCTCTCTCTCTTTCTCTCTCTCTCTCTCTCTCTCCCTCTCTCTGTTTTTCCTTTACACCCATCCAACCCCACCCCCCCCCCACACACGCACACACACACAGATTCACACAAATCTGGATTCGTTCCCTCTCATACATTCTAAGCACCAAAACAATTCAGGTATGATGGTTCAA